>NC_092263.1:10029542-10117042 GCF_036320965.1 Panulirus ornatus | reverse complement strand
TGTCCCGATATGGCGGGAGAGGCAAACACAGCAGTAGGAAAAAATATAATATCACATCTGTTGATGCAACATGGCCATGAACCAACACCCCAGGCTGTGGCTGATTCACTGGACCACCTCTTACAAGCCTATCAACACTCAAATGGTTGAACCAATCGTGCGCATTAGTTATGATAATAATTTCTCCCAATTCATCGTCAAAAAAATATGTACTTCAAGCTAGCGTTGAATTCAGGGCTTCAAGCTAGCGCTGAAGACCGGAAAAAACATTTAGTAACCTTTGAGAACGCGGAACAGCATTTACCGACATCCTAAATGTAGTCAAGTATATTCCTAAAACTGAAAAAAAGACTCTCCCACGAAAATCACTTTCGAAACATCTCAAATTTACTGTTTTCCTGGTTAACTTAAATCGTTTCCCCTCTCAGGTACCAATGCCAGAGCAAGAGCAGCCTCCATGACATAACAAACATATAATAACATATATAGGTGACTGGATTGAAGGTGGTTGAGGATACACGAGCACTGCGTCCAAACGAGCAGTTGGTGCGGTGAGCGCCACGCGCTAGCCATGCCATCACGGCAAAATTTCGTCATAGGTACTCGTAGGTAGATCGGTTCTTTCCATTACCTACCGACAGCGGGAGGGCAGGGTAGGGTAAGACATTACTCACAACGCCACACATCTGGCCTGGATTACTCCTGTCCATACCACATACACTTGTGGGATATGGGGTGATGTAGGAGGGTTCTGGGACAATGGGAGATGTAGGAGGAATGTAGGACATGGGATGATGTAGGAACACTGGAATTTGGGATGATGTAGGGGGGGACTGTGTGATATGTGGGGGAGGGGGGTGAAGTAGGACTACAGAAAATGGGAAAATGAAGGGGGACTGTGGAATATCGGGTGATGTAGAAGGACTGTGGAAGATGAGGAGATATAGGGGCTGTGGGATATGGGGTGATGTAGGACTGTGGGATATGGAATTATGTAGGACCATGGGACATACAGTGATGTAGGGAGACTGTAGAACAGGGGATGATATAGGAGGACTGCAGTACATGGAGTGATGTAGGAGGACTACACTCTAAACAGTGTAAAATACTCAAGACACTACGACAGAAGCACAACAACAGGCTCCATATACATCACCAGCAACAGATTTCTGAAGTTCTAATATTTCATCAAGTACATAATATCATCCAGTGGGTTGAGATGCAAATGAAATGAGGTGAGCTAAGTAGGATGCTGGGGACGGTGGAAAAAAAAAATCAAAATCACAATACTTACTGCTCTCTTTATATTAAAAAATTATAGACAAAACAGCTTGCTACAAGATTTTTCATCAACGAACGACATCCCCAAAATGCCAAGATCATTAAAAAAAAATTCATCCAAATCTTAAAATAGCATCTCTGCAGCAGCAGAAATATGGTTCCAATCTATGAAACAAACGGATTAGCAACAAAGTTTCATCGGACCAACAGTGGACAATATGCTCTAGCTTATAAGACAAATGACAATAGAAGTCTATTCATCATCTAAAGTACTATCAAACATCAATACCCATATACAAGGCCCTGTTCTTATGAAAAGGGTAAAACAATGCTCACTTACAGAATTCAATTCAAACTTATTTGACTTAAGGATCACAAATACCTGGAATAAGTCCCAAATAACTTTATAGTTTTAAGGTACACCTTTAAATATACCAAACAATTAATATTAATCAGATGTTATTTCACCACAGATGGTTGAAAACTGGGCAAAACTATTACGGTGACGTGGCTGAGCGACCGAGACAAAGGTGGTTGAGGCTAGGCGAAACTGTTAGGGTGGCATGTGATTGAGTGACTGAGACTAAGGAGTGGGACTATCTACTTCTGCATCTTGGCAATCATCTGTCCAAGGACTATTGGACTGCTCTCTTCTTTTTCTTTTCCTTCAAGGTTAAAAATAACTGTTTCACTTAAGAAAAAAAATGCTTACTCTATAAAAGTATGAAGAAATTATGTAAAAGAAAATCTGAATTAACGGTATGACTGCAGTATATCACCCCTGACGATGTACTACCATGCTGCAACAGAACAACCAGCCAGCTCCACTGCACAAAAGATTACCTCAACACTCATATTAGCAACACCACCTAAGGATGACACTTCTCCGGCATCTTCCCAGAAACAGTGGTCTGTTGGGCTGAGGTCCAAGAAGCCCACAGCACATGTAACACTCTCCCAGTGTGGGGTAAAAGAGGAAAAATATTGTGGTGCTACAAAAAACTAACCATACTCGAAACTTGATGCCATGATTGGTAAAATGGTAGACACAGGTCTATGCATGTACTGTATACTCAAAACTATGGCTGGAAAGAACACAGTATCTAGTGAACCTCTACATACCTAAGTAACCACAAAAAAAAAAAAAATTCACATTACTATGTGGGTGGTCCAGGTGGTGGTGGAGATATTCATGCAAGAATCTAAACATGCCTCTTAAGCATATTCCATCCCCTTACACCTTCTTCAATCCTCCTCCTAATACACTTCCATAATGGTGGCTAATACCACTAACTGTATTTCCTCTTACCTCACTCCTGTATATCTTCATGTAAACCTATCATCATGAATCCTTTCTAAATGATCAAACTACTACAGAGCACCTCTCTTAAACCATCTGTGGCACCATACACCATATCTTTCCCCTTACTGGTATCACATATCTCCAGTACATTTCAGCATCACTCACCCCATCCTGTCCGCTGCCACTGAAAGCACCCATGAAACAGCTAAACCCAGCACCTTGAATCCACAGACTTTCTGTTCCATTCTATGTTCCACACCTGCAATCTAGGCATGGCAGAACTATGCCGTTCCTTAGTCCTACTTATCTTTTATTTATGGTTACAATATGTATCGTAATTCTCATCAAGGATCCAATCAATTTCCCCACTGGATGGCTTTCTCCTATATTTCTCCTTCCATTGGGCCATGTTCTCAGAACTGAACCCAAATATGTTCATTCTCTATCCCCTGTCAACAGTCCACCAGTCATCCTAACCTTGAACTTCAGCCCACTGTCTTCAATTACTGTATGAAATTTCATTGTCTACCAATTCAATCTGCAGCAATACCATGACACATACAAAAAGAATATTTCATTTTATTTACTTAATCGCAGTTTCCCGCACCAGCAAGGTAGCACCAGGAAACGGATGAAGAATGACCCATCCACTCATATACATGCACATATACAGCCTCTAACTGCCAAGTGTATTGCACCAAAACCACAGCTCTCTATCCACATCCAGGCCCCACAGACCTTTCCATGGTTTACCACAAACATTTCACATGCCCTGGTTCAGTCCATTGACAGCATGTTGACCCCAGTATACCACATCATTCCAATTCACTCTATTCCTTGCATGCCTCTCACCCTCCTGTATGTTTAGGCCCCTATCACTCAAAACCTTTCTCAATCCATCCTTCCACCTCCAATTTGTTCTCCTGCTTCTCCTTGTTCCCTCCACCTCAAACATATATCCTCTTTGTCAATCTTTCCTCACTCATTCTCTCCATAC
The DNA here is from genome assembly GCF_036320965.1 of Panulirus ornatus. Lineage (NCBI taxonomy): Eukaryota > Metazoa > Arthropoda > Malacostraca > Decapoda > Palinuridae > Panulirus > Panulirus ornatus. The sequence goes on along the minus strand of NC_092263.1, from coordinate 10,113,461 downwards.
GTCCAAACCATTTCAACACACTCTCTTCTGCTCTCTCAACCAAACTCTTTTTATTTCCACACATCTCCCATACCCTTTCATTACTTAATCAAACCATCTCACACCACATATTGTCCTCAAACATTTAATTTCCAACACATCTACCCTCCCCGCACAACCCTATCTATAGCCCATGCCTCACAACCATATACCATTGCTGAAACTACTATTCCTTCAAATATACCCATTTCTGCTCTTTGAGATAACGTTCTCTCCTTCAACAAATTCACCACTTCCAAAACCTTTGCCCCCTTACCCAACCTGTGACTCACTTTAGCTTCCATGTACATCCTAATTAACCTGTCCCTCAACCCTACTGTACCTAATAACCTTGCTCTTATTCACATTTACTCTCAACTTTCTCCTTTCACACACTTTTCCAAACTCAGTCACCAACTTTGCAGTTTCTCACTTGAATCAGCCACTAGAGCTGTACCATTGACAAACAACAAATGGCACTTCCCAGGCCCTCTCATCCCCAACAGACTGCATACTCGCCCCTTTCTCCAAATCCTTGCATTTACCTCCCTAACCATCTCATCCATAAATAAATTAAACAACCATGGGGACATCACTCACCCCTCCCACAGACCGACATTCACTAGGAACAAATCACTCTCCTCTCTTCCTACTCGAGCACATGCCTTACATCATTGGTAAAAGCTTTTCACCATTTCTAGCAACTTATCTCCTACACCATATACTCTTGAGACCTTCCATAAAGCATCTCTATCAATCCTATCATATGCCTTCTCCAGATCTATAAATGCTTCATACAAATCCATCTTCTTCTCTGAGTATTTTTCACACACATTCTTCAAAGCAAACACCTGATCAGACAAAAATTCATGAAAGCCCATCAAGAAAGTTGGAAATACCACTGACTGTACTGTGCTACCAAGTGAAAGAGAAATGTCCATGGGAAGAGCAAACAAACATTCAAAAGAAGCCTTGATAGCTAAAACAGATCCAGATGAGGCCAAGAGTGATGATCATATAATCTGCATGTCAGCAATTAAAACAATATTATCATTCAAGCAAGATAAACAGAACAATACATGATAGTCCTGTTCAGTAGCAATATCTTGTTGCAGGTACCAGTACGTACTCCTTTCAAAAACCAACCCTTTACTCTCATTGGCATTTACCTTCAACTCCTGTCTATGAATAAGCTAATCAGTGGCCAGGTCTTTAAAGTAAAACATTACTCCCTTTCTTTCAATTTTGCTTTCATGTCTCTGACTGGCCTATTCTTACACTGAGAAGCTAAGGTGACATTACACAGCCCCAACTCAATCCCATGCCTTATCACAAAGTCTTCACTTACTCGGCAGACCATCCACAGTCATTTACGACTTACTGTTTCTACAGAATGGTCTTGTTGCATCTAAAAACCCTCTCACTCACAGATTTTCAGTACCATCCACAGGGCACTCTTGTCCGCTCCATCATACATGCCTTATCTAGGCTCATGAATGCCCTATGCAATTTTCTTCTGTACACAAGAAAAACATATAGGAAACAAAAACAAATCACAAATACAATACCTTTTGTGCATGACTTCAGCCTCCCTTGCATCCCTGTACAGAATCACAGCCCTCAACACAACCTGACAAAATAAATACTGTACTGTAATAATGTCAACCACATTGCCCTTTTGCAAATAACCATCTTCATGTTTGCAAGTTTGAGTGAACTTTTAATAAAGAATAAAAATATCGGTATCAGAGATAAATAACAAACTCTACCAGACCCCAGCCCATAGATACATGTCAAATTCAGGAGGTTCTGTAAATCACTAAACACTTCGTTTTAACTTGGAGTACAGCTGAAACCCTACAGACCCATTTGAAAGCATTAAAAATACAGTTTTATGGCAAACATCTCCATCAGGCAGATTTTGCTAGACACATTCATTTAATACTCTCAGTTTCATGGTTATTCACAGTGGATATTATCAAAATATTACAGATTTGCAAAATATCATAATTAAGCTTCATTAAACTGCTGACCTTGATGAAAATAAGGCATTTGTCTTCCAATCATTAGTGATGGACGATGGTGAATTACATAAGACTACGAAAGAGAGATTGAATTATTAACTAAAGCTTGTTAGTCTACAGAGGGCTTAGAATTAATAAATACAATAGAATCAATTTTCTTTACCACAATATCTACATACAGGAGTAAAACTTACCAAAGTCAGTCTGTACAATCAATTCACAAGGATGGTACACCTTCAGTTGTTTTGCATGAGCTTACAGTAATAATGAATAGCAGACATTCTTAAAGGCATTCACAAGTAACAATTTATCATGTTATACATCCAAAAGCACCCATTCCAGTTATCTTTATAATATAATGATATTACATCTACTCATACTGTTTTTTCTACACTTCACAAATCTACAAAGTTCACCTTTCTCCAGAACTTGTAGAGGCCACTGTTATTTCACTGTCCGACTTCTCGCCTTCAACTGACAACTTTTCATCAAAAACTTCTTGTATAAGGTTCTTCTTTCTTTTTTTCCCCCCTTTAGCTTCTGGGGGTATCTTCAAATTTTCAACTGTTACTGGTCCTAGTACTGAAGAATCATCAGACTCTGAATCACTACTGCTGTCCCGTCCTAGTGAGAGAGGTATGAAATCCTCGTTACTCTCCTCACCATCGGAGGCCATTGCTCCCACTATCACATTCTACAAAAAACAAAAATTTTTAATATCAGTGTTGTTCTTTTCTAACTGATAACATTAAATGAAAAAAAAATATCTTGTCAATCTTAATTCTTACCCATTTTTCTAATATATCTAAAATCAGTTCAACTTCACATAACAAAAATCAGTACTGCAAAGGCACAGATAAGCATGACTTCTTTTAAAATCACATCTATAAAAAAACAAATGAAACAAACGATACATTAATCCTCCATTGCTTAATTCCTAATGCTACCTCACTGAGACAGGAAAGACAAGCATGAATAAGAAAATTACACAGTATATATAACAGACACATCTCTATATATGACAAAATATAAATATTACAGTATCTCAAAACCTCCCTTCCAAATGAGCCATATATCACATATTCAAAAGTAACAAACCAAAGGTGCATCACAGTGGATATTATATTTATCCACCCTCCTTCACATACAATCAAAATGGTGTTCAATGCACTACTAAATGAGCATCAGTGCACAGGATCTTAATTTTATCTCCTTATCAAGTTCACAGTCAACATATATTTCCTGAACAATAAAATGGTATCTCTTAACTCACCATCTCTATGACCTTCTTGTCACCTTCGGTATTTTCTATATCCATATTTGCTAATTTTTCAGTTGGCTGAGACAACAGCTCTTGGGTAGACTTCTGGAACTCTGGAAGAAAAGCTTGTAATTGGTCCAATAACGGGCTGCGAGCCACCTGTGAGTAATAAGATTATGGTATGAGAATTCATATGTAATATGATACAAATTACTTATATTGAATATTACTGGGCAATCATGATAATAACATAGAAAAATAAAGGATACACTTAATGAATTCTGCAAAGAGGTCTGATGTCATGCACGGTTTTGTTTCTACCAATGTTACCAGTGTACTTAAGTCACACAGATGTCCATCGAGGATCAGGCCTACAATGGTTCAAGTCCTGGGTACAGCAGTCTGCCTGCAGCCAATATATTCATCCAAACTCAATCAATAACTTCATTCAAATCTGCTGCCAGTGCTGTGCCATAAACAAACAACAATTAACTTACTTCCCAAGCCCTCTCATTCCCAATAGACTAAATACTTGCCCCTCTGTCCAATAAATACAATAAATGCATTTACCTCCCTCACCACCCCATCCATGAGCAAATTTTTTCTATATAACCATGGTGACATCACACACCCCGACACAAACAACCTTCAATTGAAAACCACAACTCTCCTCTCTTCCTACTCATACACATGCCTTACACCCTTGATAAAAACTTCACTGCTTCTGGCAACTTCCCCCATCACTATATATTCATAAGACCTACCACAAAGCATCTCTATCAATTCTATCATATGCTTTCTCAAGATTCATAAATGCTAATACAAATCCACACACACATCCATCTGTTTCTCTAAATATTTTCCACTCACATTCTTTCAAGCAAACACCTGATCCGTGCATCCTCTACAACTGAAAACATACTGCTCCTCCCCAACATTACGTTCTGTACATGCCTTCAAACTCTCAATTAATACCTTCCCATCCAACTTACCAGGTACACTCAACAAACTTATACCTCTGTAGTTTGAACACTCACCTTTACCCCCTTGCCTTTAAACAATGGCACTATAAATGCATTCTTCCAATTCTCGGGCACTTGACCATGATCCACATATACAATGAAAATCCTAAATAACCAATCAACAACATAGTTACCCCCCTTTCTTAGTGAATTCAACTGCAATACCATCCACTCCATCCGCCCTGCCATATTTAATCTTATGAAACGCTTTCACTACCTCCTCTCTCTTCACCAAACTACTCTCCATGACTATCTCATTTCACATACCATCCCAACCCAACCACCCTACACCTGCCACCCAATTATCAAACACATTCAACAGTCCTTCAAAATACTCATGTCATCTCCTCATTTCATCATTACCCATTATCGCTCACCCTTTAACCCACTTCACTGTTGTCCCTATATTTAATCTTGTTTTTCACAAATTATCAACCTCCTTCCAAAACATTTTCTCATCTCCCTAAAGTTCATTGATACTAGCTCACCCCAACTCTAATCTGCCCTCTTTTTCAACCCTGCACCTTCCACTTAACTTCCTGCTGCGTTCTCTCATACATCCCCAAATTATCTGCACTCCTTCCCTGTAAGTCCTGCCCAAAGGCCTATTTTCTCTTTCAATATGTGTGTGTGTGTGTGTGTGTGTGTGTGTGTGTGTGTGTGTGTGTGTGTGTAAGTAGTACACATGATATGGCCCTGATTATACCATTCAGTTGCCCATGCTGTAAAGAAGAAAGAAAGAAAGACAAAGAATAAAAAAAGGGATGATATTAGTTTAAATCATTTGGTATGTAGTTCTTCCTCATGACTGGTCTGTTTACAACATGGCAGCACCCATACTTCCATTTCTTGATTGCTGAAAACTAAATGAATGGACTTTTTATTTCATTATTTTTTCTTTGTACTTAGCACAAAACAGTACCAGGAAATCTGGTTAGCAAAATAAATAATCTACTGAAAGTATCACTATAGGGGGATGGAGGAATGCTACAATACCTCAGTGCTTTATATGAGTGCTGACCGGAAAGTAATCTCGAGGTATATTGTGTAACCAAGAGGAAATACTGCGAGTCACTATGAGTTAAAATGCTGAAGAGTAAAATAGAGGACCACAGAGGACTGAGAAGGTGCACATGGTGTGCAACCATGACAATGTACTCTTGCAAAAGTGCAAGAAGAGCAGTTAAAAGCTAATCTACAAGCTTATCATAAAAGTCTTCTACCTATTACTTCAGTCATCATCTGTACAACCAAGGCTTAAAGTTTGCGCATCTGTATTACCAAATTAGTAACCATGGCTTTTATAGTATGCACACCTGTACAGCCAGTTAGTAACAATGGCTTTTAATTTGCAAATCTGTAATGACAAATTAGTAACGATGACATAATTCACACACCTCTATCGCTAAATGAGTTACCATGGCTTACTGTTAGCACAACTGTACTGTCAAATTAGTAACCAGTTCACAAAACTGTATTGCCAATTAAGTAACCATGGCTTAGAGTTCACATACCTGTAATGCCAAATTCGTAATCATGGCTTATAGCTCAAAATGTATCACCAAATTAGTAATCATGGCTTATAGTTCACACAACTGTATTGCCAAATTAGCAACTGTGTCTTACAAAATGCACAACTGTATGGCCAATTAGCAACAAGACTTATAATATGCTGAACTATAGTACAAAAACTAGCAACCAAGGCTTATAATGCATTCAATTGTATTGCCAAATTAGCAACGATGTCTTATAATTCATAAAACAGTATTACTAAATAAGCACACAAAAGTAACATAAAATACTTACCATAAATGTTTTTGGTTTGTTAGATGTAGATGGCTTTGGCCGCTGCCTCAGTAAGGACTGTACAACGCTTCGTGAACCTACAATGAAAAAAAGACACAATGTTAATGTTGCAAACTTTGTAAATAAATCTATATCATCCTTAAGATGAGTTACAAAATAAAAATCTTTACAGTTCATCTCATATTAAATTATAATTGATCACCGTTTCCCACGTCAGCGAGGTAGCGCCAAGAAACAGACGAAGAACAGCCCATCCTTCCATATACACACACACACACACACATATATACACATTTTTTTTTTTTGCTTTGTCGCTGTCTCCCGCGTTTGCACACACACACGCACACACACACACACACACACACACACACATATACACATATGAAAAATGTAAGAAACAAACCTCGCCAGGTGGTAGAGTTTCCCGCAGTGTATCGAGACAGACTTCCCCAGAACTTTTTTAAAGGGGAAGTAAATGTTTATAGTTGACATACACTCTAGACCCAGTTATCTAATCAACTGACACTAAACCGAACCAAACTAGGTGAATTTTCAAGTTAACTTGACACTGTATTTAAAATTTTACTCCATAACATAAAGGGAAAACACTTCTTTGTCAATGCTAATTATAAAACATACACATAAAAATACATAAACATATCAACATATACATACAGAGACATATACATATATACACAGGTACATATTCATACTTGCTTGCCTTCAATACATTCCTAACGCCAATCTGCCCAACAAGAAGCAGCATCACTACCCTGCGCTTCAGTGAGGTAGCACCACTAAAAGACAAAAAAGGCAACATTCATTCACACTCAGTCTCTAGCTGTCATGTGTAAAGCACCAAAACGACAGCTCGCTATCCACAACCAGGCTCCACATACCTTTCACTGATTTACCTCAGACGCTTCACATACCCTAGTTCAGTCCAATGACAGCATGTCGACCCTGGTATACCACATCTTTCCAATTCACTATATTCATTGCACACCTCTCAACCACCTGTATGTTTAGGCCCCGATTACTCAAAATCTTTTTCACTCCATCCTTCCACCTCCAATTTGGTCTCCTGCTTCTCTTTGTTCCCTCCACCTGACACATATATCCTCTTTGTCAACCTTTCCTCATTCAATCTCTCCATATGTCCAAAGCCTTTCAACACACTCTTTTGCTCTCTCAACCACACTCTTTTTATTTCCACACATCTCTCTTATCCTTTCATTACTTACTTGATCACACCATATACTGTCCTCAGACATTCAATTTACAACACATCCACCCTCCTCCGTACAACCTTATCTATAGCCCACACCTCGCAACCATATAACATTGTTGAAACCACTATTCCTTCAAACATACCCATTTTTGCTCTCCAAGATAACGTTCTCTCCCTCCACACATTCTTCACTGCTCCCAGAACCTGTAAGCTATCTATATTTTCACAAACTGTAATTCTTTCAGTCATATCCATGTATACCACATACCTTAGTGCATAATACCTTTGTAAAACAATGGTATATTCATGAACTGATGATCTGAATTTTTTCCCTGCCTAATCTTTTGCTAATACTCCTCTTATTTTTGCAGAAAAAGACTTCACGATTGGAAGTAAAAATAACAGAGCAATATCCGAATCCCATACTTTAAAGATGAAGATGATGCACGTGCAGGATGGTATAGCAACACTAGCTGATAACACTTACTTTTGGGTGAATATTATACTTTATAAGGTTCATTTCACTGATTAGAATTTGTTTTCTTTTAGAACAGTATGAAAGCCAATTGTTGCTCTAAGATAAGTTTTCCCATAAGTTAGCATTCAATCACTTAACATTTGTTCTGCCTTACATCACAATCCAATGAGGTGGTGAATGAGGAGAATACCTGTTTTACACAGTTATCAAAAAGATGGTATAATTGCAGTGAGTGTGAACTATACTTCATGCTATGTTTTTTATTCGATACTCATTTGAGCTAAACCCAGTTAATGTATACCTGTTCATTTTGGCATCCAATTTCAACTCCACAATATATTCCTGCATGTCTCTCAGCAATAATTAAGTATGTCATAAAAAATTTTGAAATACACTAAAACTTTAACTCCATGATCAGTTTTTGCAATATTCGAATGAAAAACTACTTTAGTATTTATGGAGTAATTTCTGCTAGTTCTTCACGAAATGGAAATGGTGATATCATTTCCAAAGCTGATTGTACATGACTCATCTTCTATTTCTTTTCATCGAGGTATAATGAAAGAAAATAATTAGCAAAATAAGTGGTACTTGAAATCTGAGATTTTTTTCATCTCAAAATACCAGTAAATCACAACCCTTATCTAATATCCATAATACATACCCTTTGCCAGAATAAATTCATGGTACAATGCCAATTTAGAGCTAAGACCTCATTAACTTATGGCTTTGGAAGAAATCCACACCACTTACACAGTGACACAGATGTGCACTGGAGTTCACTAGTTATGGAGACTCTATTATCATGGCAACCCTGGTGAGGGAGTTCTAAGCGAGAACAGCCATCAGACATACAGTTTGATGGATATATAGATGCATAGATTAGGGCTACATGAAATACAGCACTGGGTTTTATCGTTGAAAAATAAGTGACGAACAGTAGAGAGGGTTATGAAGATCTGTGAAAACGTGTGGTTACTGTAAAAAGTGAAACACCTGTAGGTATGAGCAGAATCCATGAAAACCTACCCTACCCTCACCTAAGATTTAGTGTAGATGTATACCAGCATTATCGTGGTTTGATGCTGGAAACAGCAAGCAGTAAGATTAGAATCTAAGCCAGCTTTTGAAAATGGTTACTTTCATTTTAGATGCTTTAGATAACTTCAATGATTACAGAACACCTTAGGATCATGATTTGAAGTTGTTTTCCAGAAAAAATCTAATACAGTAATAACAGTTACAAGCATTTACACTGACAAAAATGGCATAAATTATAAATGTATTACACTCGGAGAATATCAAGAAACCAAAGAAAAAGTCACCTAACCTCACCTAGTAGCCAAATTGATATTATACCAACATCATATTTGTCTCTTGCTTTGGATCACGCTCTGTCGTCCTATCATCTGGTGCCAAGTGGCGGTGCATTTTTATGAATGTCATTGAATATTAAAACAAGATTAGTGAACAATGAGATACAAATAGACTGCTAATGAGGTTAGGTAAAGTTTCCATAGATTCTGTCACTTTATGAGATGATTTACCTACTTCAATTAATCCCATATTTATTTAAACATACCACTGTTGCCTCATTCAACATCATTCCAAACATGTAATGCTCCATATCACGCTTGGAAGAACTTTAAACTGAACAAGTGTCAGCGAACAAACAGATATTTCACTCTTGCTTCTCCCAAAAGCTTTTTATGTTAAACTGATCGGCCATTTATATCTTTAGGTCAAGCTAGATGGATCTACTGGCACTGATTCAATATTTACCAGGACTTCTGTAGCCATTTTTAAAGCTATCTTCAGAGTTAAACGAGGTTTACCAAGCAAGGAATAACTGCTCGTCAGTAACTGCTGTGTTGTTTGCTATGTTTACGTATTACAGTAGTTAGAATGATACTAAAAGTCATGCTTGCTGTTGATATCTCAATACATTTTACCTACAATTCCACTAACATCAAATCTACTCTGATCTTCACAACATCCCCACTACTGCATGATACAATATCATAATATAAAGTATAAAACTTCTAAATGAACTCCGCTAAGTGGCAGATATGCCATGATGCCAATTTTGTCCAGTTGTACAAAGACATAAAATAGCATCCCTAGCCTAGAATCATCCAAATTCACAATCCCATCGATCTAAATATGAATCATTATATACACATAAGCTTAAACTGGGATACGAATACTATCTGTGTTACGGGGAGCCAATGAAACAATAAATGCTAACAATTAACACAGGTTTTTAAGTCTACTTCAATGAGGCACCCATGTGTAGAACCCCCCCCCCCGCGACATCCCCTGGCACTACATCAGCAGCGGCAGCGCAACTAACCCACCGTTATACAGTCAATTTCACCAGCTTACTTCCATCTCCCGTGACAGACAGCAACTCCTTTGAGGTTTTCTTACGTCCATGGGAGGGTTTACGCGTCTCCTCCATCTTAAAATGATAAATCCAAAGCAACTACAGCAACAACACGTGTGGTGGGAATTAGGTTTGTTTACATCGCACGGTCGCGGTCTAATTTTACATTCATTATCGAAAATATATATAGCAAGAATTATAATACTTATTTATTTATTGATAAATATCGATATAAAATTATCTATAGCTAAATTTATTTCCTAAAGTAGCTTTAATATCTATCTCCAGTCGAAGGTGTTCACGTAAGCATGAATGCGGTTGCCACAAAATTCAAAAAAAAAAAAATGCAAATATTATAGTGTGACTGAAATCGAGAATTTATAAAATATATCAATAAAGTTTGCACTGCATTTGGTGAGAAAGCTCTTAGCAGGATTATGAATTTGTTCATGTCTATCATATATAATTTCCTAAAAGGCTTTCCTAATCTTTTAATCGTATGGCGTTTCTAATTCCTTAATCACTGCATACTGTACGCATTTTCCTTTTGCTCTGGATTTTTTCCAAATTGAAAATGCTAAAATCTGGCTTACAGACCCGTTTTCCTTCCTACCCACCATGTTCACCCCTATAGAGTTCACTAACCCATTTAACATGATCGGTCCTAACCAACCATATACATCATGTGATGTGAAGGAATATGCCATATCAATTCTTAAAGTCACTCTTCATCCTATTACTTTATAATTCGAAAAATTGCTGCTCTCGTCAACTCAAGCACATGGCCATTTACCCATTCTTTAATACAATCTTTCCAGATCCATTCAGCAGTTGTTTCGCATTGCACTCCTCATTCATACCTCCATCTTTTCCATTTAAGAGCATCACTTCTCTCCTCCTTCATGATGTCTTCCTGTCCCCTGCAACTACTTCTGTCTCCTTAATTTCACTGTGCTGATAGCAACATTTCTTTCACCATGAGTTCCAATCATTTCTTTTAATCCCATCAATAACAGCCTGCATTATTCTTATATTCGTACCTCTCTCTCCTACTTATATCTTTCTCCTTCCAAAATTGATCATTATTCTCCCTTAAATGTTCATTTATTTTTCTCCCACAATCCTGGCTTCCCCTCGCTCATATTTTACATCTTAACTTTCATTCATTGTGCTGTCCTCCATGCATTGCTATATTCTGACTTATTAGGCTCCTTTCACTGTATCTGCTAATCCTCAACTTATTCTATCTTAATTACACCATACAATACTTTTCATATTGCAATACCCTTTAGATCCTAGTTTTGTGAGAAAAAAAATGGACATGGGAATATTATATGAAAATTCTTTACTTAAGAATTTTCTAGTTTTCATTTGCTGACTGGCAAGGTAAAAGCTAAAGCATTACATAGATGACCAAGCTATTTTACAATAAAGATATGGCGGGAGTATCTACTTATGTTACATACAGCAGTGCACAATGTGATGAAAGAGATTTGCATTCATCCTCATTTTGTACAATAAACTACACTTATTATGGATTAAGAAATTCTACAGTTTGCCCACTAGCAATGCCTTTTTTAGTCACTTATTCATTTGAAAATGAGGCTATTGTTTCTTTCCTTTTGATGCTACCTTACTAAAGTGGGAAAGGAAACTGGGTATAAAAACAAATACTTTAAAATAATTCATTCATATATCAAGGTCAATAAAACACCCAAAAAATATATGATTTCATTTAATTATATGATTTTAGATACATAAATAAAAGACTTGCGAAGAAGTAGAAAAATAACATCACCTAGAGGCTGTTACTGGACGGTTCAGAAATATTTAGTCAAAGGCGAGATGTCAGTAACAATACTGACATAGCTGTGTCTAAGAGGATGTCATACTTCTTTACTGGTCATATTACATCACAAATTCTTACAGCTAAAATAACTCCTCAATCATAGCAGTTGCAATTCACATCAAGAATTCACACCAATTACATTCAGTATATTTTGTCATTCGACTACAAGATTTTAATGTTACATCCCGTACATGACAGACTTGATATAAGTCAGTAAATAGCATCACTTAGAGGTAATTTCTGGACGGTTCAGAAATACGTAATGGGATACCAGTAGTCAGTGTCGACATTCACAGTGCTGTGTTTCACAGGAAGCCACAGTTGCCAAATGGTTATAAGACACCTTGTTAATAATTCACACAGTTCAAATAATTCCTAAATCAGTAGCTGTAACTCTCACCTAAGATATGACATAAGAAAATATACTTTACAGCACAACTGGCTAACAGCAGTCATCCTTTCTCATTTCTCTCCAGCCCATGGGTCAGCTGCCATATTCCAAAAAACTTATATAAATATATATACCCTTCTTTGGATGAAAATAACATAATGTAGCCACATAAAGTGTAGGTATACAGAATATAAACTTATTGCACATTAACATGTTACAAACATCTTTTGTATACAAATATTTCACCTATGGCAAGAAAATGAGATATCTGAGATTCATTAACCAATCTGATAACCAAAACCATGGCGTAGGTTTATCATAAACATATTGCAAAAAGCATCTTTGGTATTCACTCACTGTTTGTTAAACAAAGTACTTAAACTAATCATCACCACAGATCTGAATGCACTGACAAATAACAACCAATTTGTCACAAAAGAGGTGGTACTGTATTTCTCATTAGAAATACAACATTAAATTCTCTATCATATGCAAAAATTATTGTATCACCATCAAAATATACTTTAATCTAAAATTCTATGCAGAGCTGTTACTATTCTTTAATTCAATCTACACTTACCAGGAGGAACGCAAACAAAAACAGAAAGGGAAAAAGCAAGTGCAAATCATACCATCAGAATATCCAACAGGTACTATAGAAAAAAAAAATGATGTCTATGATACAGCAGAAAATATGGATCACTGAGAAATCAAAAAGAAGATCCCATGCATACATTCTACCTTTTCAAGCTCAGTCCATCCATCAGCATTAATCTAATACAGCAATTCTTATTGGATGCTATAATCTGTGAAAACCTTTATCAATACAGTACAGAATCCAAATCATTATTGTGATTTGAACATCAATCAATACTGGTTCATAGAATCAAAGTACTACAGTTCAATCTGAGCATAACTATTCATATTTGGGAAAGTAACTTGACAGTAATTCTCTCAACATTATCATCTATAACTATTGCTGAGCAAATATAGAATTTTGAGATATAGAAAGATTTTGTCCATCCATCTACCTACCTACTGAATATCATTAGTTCTGATCCCAATTCCATGGTGGCTCAGGTACGTAATGCCTTTCATTTCACTCATGTACATTTTCAATCCATACTCAATGTGTAAAAGAGAAACAATAACTTCAATGCTACATTGTATGCCTATTCAAAATCCATAAACACTACATGCATTTCCTTCTTATTCTCTACACTTTTCTCCACTAAAAATCTGATCCACAAACATTCTTCAGATCCTAAAGGCACTTTGTTCCTCATCTAAAAGGTGTTCAATAATCCTTCTGATTGATCAATCACTATCTTACCATATATTACCTTGCATCAATAACCTCATTCCAGATCCAGTGCACAGCAGTTTCGCCTCCAATCTAAGCTCGCCATTACCTTACCACTCAATCTACACCACCAAGATTTTACATTCTTAAGAGCATTATTGCTCATCTCACTTCCTTCTTTGTAACAGTTTTCTATCCCTTACATCTCCCCACCCTCCTTGTATCTAATTCTAATAGAGTATACCCACAGCAACGTCTCTCTTACCACCCTTTCTTCTTTTCTTAGCCTCATAAAAACTTTTTTCCTTATCACTAACATTCTCCAAAATTTGTTCAATGCAGTGTTTCTCCATACACATACCTCTTTCTAAAATAGCTTATCCTCCTCCTTTACATTCCTATCAATTTTTCTCATATTTTTTTTACCCTTTTTATCAAAATACTACATCTTAACTTTTGTATTCAGAATTTTCTATTTTGTACTCTCTGCCTTCTGCTCATCCCCTTTTTCTGGTAGATTCACCTTCTCACAAATTCTAACACACTCTTCAAACAACTTCCTCAAATCTTCTCTGTCTCATGCTCTACACCTCTTTCCATACCTACAGCACCACATGCCTCAGTGGCAACTGCTAATAATGTAGTCTTTTAACTGCCTCTATTTTCCTCACCCTCACCTTGCACTGTCTCAAAAGATTCTCAAACAAAATACACCTAATGTTTACCCTTCTAAAGGTCTCCACAATTTCCTTCATCTACATTCATCTTTCACTTCCTTATCAAATCCACTCAGCTACAAGAACCTGTACCTATTGTGGAAAGTGGTTGCTGGCCCTACCAATTTTGTCTGAGGTCACTGGCATTTATTGAGGAAAATTTGCAAAACTCGAGTCCCTATTCCCAAACCTCAAAGGCTAACATAAAGGGGTGGGATACCCAAAGCCATGAGTAGACTTGTTAAAGTAGGAACAGCACAATAGAAAAGATACAGTGTAATAAGGAGGAATGGTCTAGTATGACAAAGCCAGAGACAGGATGTACAAGTTCTTGATTTCATCCATCTCGATAGCCGATATATTGCAAAGTACGGGTATAACAAAAATCCATTAAAGTTAAACGTAATACAACACAAAACGCATTATAAATCTCCATACAAGAACACTGTAGCATTACATACATCCTCAGTATAATAAGTATTCTTTCTATCAAATGTTTACCACAATCATCAGACAATACAAGCAAAATCAACTGAAACTTACTCAGCAGTTCTAACATTTTTTCTAAAAGTCTTGGTATATACATACATATATATATATATATATATATATATATATATATATATATATATATATATATATATATATATATACACAAAGAGCATACACAGATACATACAAATTGTGTAGTGTGAAAGCATACAATGAGCCACATTGCTACTGAATAAGAAAATGTATATTAGAGAAAGAAGAAATTACTGAATATAGATTATTCATAAATAGGAGTATTATTAATCATTTTCTACTGTCCTATGAACCAAAATAGGAATAGGACACCAACAAAACAACTATGCTATAAGCTTTCTGTATTGTTTCTCTAAGGAGCAAATAACTCCAGAATATCAGCTATCAATATAACATAATTCATATTCAAATATCCATTGGTGTCATTCCATGATGTAAGATGTTCCCTGATGAAAAAGAATAAGTAAGTAAGGTGTTGAATACATCAGACACCTTAAAATGTGTAGCTAACCTGATTTTTCAGCTCCATAAAAATTTACAACAAATTCTTAAAAGAAATTTTGAATCTTCCTCCATACAATCATCCTTGGTTACGAGGAAGAAACAACACTATCCATGTATCTCTTGCACAATATAGAAGGCAAACAAAAGGGTAGGAGTAGGGGGCTACATATCCTACCTTTCTATATTATCACCATTTGATCAGGTACATTTCTTAGCATCAAGATTTACGTCATAAGTAATGCTGAAATAACTACTGACAGGTGCAACAATTCATTTCTGACTTGCTATGGCTGCTACATGATAGCACAGTGTATACAGTAGTTTCTAGGTATTACAGAAATATATCTCTGCAAAAGAATGTGTCTATGGTGTAAGTATTACTTTTCTATGTTAATAACTACCTATAAAATGTAGAAAGTGTGGGGTTTCTTAAACATATTTATATGGTGTTTCTACATCTAACTTGTCTAGCCTAATGTTTGGTGCAACAAAGATACACAGGAGCAAAAATACAATCTGATTTTAACCCCCAGAACCATAAAAGGCTACCTTTAATAGTTTTCCTGTTATACTCTGCAAGATAATCTACTTAACTCATTTCAATTCCACTAGTATGTGGTATATGTGACTACTATTTTGTCACAAACACTCATGCAGTCGTTCCTCTTCACTCAGTATATAATTAAGTCTTTATACCTATGTATGTGAACACACACACATGCACACACACCCTAGCCTAAGCCAGGTAATCATTTATAGACCTGCCCTTAAGAGAACATGAACATCTGGGTTGGGTGTGGGCTGTTTTGGGCCAAATCCAGTATTTTCAATCCACTATGTAATCTTTAACTTCACTTGTAAATTTGTATGGTGACATAGTAAACGCAACACTTTTTCCCTAAACAAATGATTCATCTCAACAAGGAGACAGGTTGCTTCCTTCCAATGAAAAAACTCTGCTACACCATGACCACAAGAGACACGGATCTCTACACACACACTCTGCCACAATAACCTCATAAGAAAAGCAAAAAAAATATTTGGCATGACTCACTGTCAAACCCAAACACAAGGCAAAAAATGATAACAATCTCTACAATTAGCACAGAAAACATTAAGTAGCTCTTATCGTACAAAGAACATATAAACAAAAAATCATCCCCATCAAGCAACAGTGTCAGAGAGCAGGCAAGAGAGATAATGACATACATAATTTACCATTACCATTTACATCATAGATGCCATCATACCGTTTAAATATCGACAATGTAAAATTTAAAAAAAATTCATGAGTATAACATGTGACGATATACATCACCATTTACATCATAGATGCCATCATACTGTTTAAATATCGACAATGTACAATTTAAAATAAATTCATGAGTATAACATGTGACGATGTACTAAAAGATTATGGTATCAAGCCATAAACACCCGCTTTATCATAGCATATGTGTAATAATCAAGTGCAACACACATACCAAATATTCCAGGATAATTTCATCAAAATTCCAAAACCTATCGTGGTGTCCCCTGGTTGAGCTTCTCAGTTCAGTGTATACCATATAATCATGTATGAACACCAACTGCTGGAAATGAGTACAAAAATGAATGTTTCTTTATTCATGTAGATTAAGAATAATGTCAGCAATTATGAATAAAACATCATATTTTATACAAATGTTCTCTACCAAATGCTAAGAATGGGCTCTTGAGTATGTAATATTAACCCTCAGTATGAAAATACAGGACTGAAGTACTGCTTACACTCGACATAAATAGCATTTGTGTACTGCTCAAAATATAGTAACTTTTTAACTAATACAACCCTTGTTGTGAAAATCATAACTGGGATCTGCATCAAATGTTGTCTGTTGGCCACATTTACAACTCATATGTTGGTCACATTCACAACTCATATGTTGGCCATATTAACAACTTACATGTTGGCCACATTTACACCTCATACCCATAAATTCTATGAAGAGATTGAAGGAATCTTTGCAAATCAGGTCAAAATGGAGCATTAATCACATAGCAGCCATGTGAGGTGGATGACTCACTCTCTGTGAAGTGTGCATTTCCAATCATGTGTACGTGAACATAACTGATCATGTGTGCACTCGTCATTTCATTATGTAACGCATTTCAGCCTGCTCACAGTTAAAGATTATCATCATCTATCCACAGAAAAGTGATACATGAGGTTAGGTACATTCCAACTTAAGAATAAGTGTCTGAGGTGTTAAACATCTTATAAGAGACTACATGATAGAGGGAAATATCCTACTTGAATTACACCACATACATTCAAAATCTGCTTCCTGGTCCACACTAAAATTCTTAATACCTCTATAAAGAAATAAGATGAGAACAATAATAGTGGAAGCCTTGAGAGTAACACTAAACATTTACTTTACAAGGAGCACCATGAGAAAAATGCACAACAATCTAAGTTACTGACTCTTGAGATAGATCCAGAAGTGCACTACATCATCTGATTTTTTCTGTATTTCTGGAAACATGAATGAAACTGCTAAGATTTCCTAAGTGTGAAACGGCAACTATATCAAATCATTTAGTTTAAGTAATTAAATCCCAACTCAATCCTACATATTTCTTTATTTTCCAAATCATTTAGTGTGACTAAATCCCAACTTGATCCTACAAATTTCAGAATAGCATGAACTTTACTCTATGAGAGTTTTAATTGTAATTCTACTCTGATGTAGAGACATCAAACTTTGTATCTTTTGGTATAATTTTAGAACTAAAAAAGATCTGGCATGAGTTCAGAATGTGATCTGAACAGCTGTTCTTGTCAAAAGAGAAAAAAATGAATGAGTTTTACGGGGACTTAAATCTACAAAGCAGTGTAATCAGATGGTAAACAACCAAATGTAAAATACAGAAATAATGGTACAACAGTGTTCCAATGACATCTACTTCCTTAAAATTATAGAGGGAGATCATAGGAATGTGCTTCTTTATAACTCAATAATGTTTCTAATGAAACTCTATCCAGTTGCTTTTCACCTGAAAAATAACTACAAAAAGAAGACTATAATAAGCATACTATATTCATCATAAGAGCAGCTTTAAAACAACAGCCTTTTCTTCAAAATTACTCTCATATTATAAGTAAAATGTCATTACAATAGAGGAGAGATGATTTTCAAACTAGTTAACTGATGAAGTGCTCATTGTACGATCCAAGGAAACTACTCGACACAAAAACACAGAGATCATACATTTTTTTTCGTAGTATCCATCAACCAACATTTGACAGGTCCTTGGGCTAAGCCAATTAGATATCAATATCCAAGGCATCTTATACACAAAATGAGCTTCCCACCACTCCATCTGTCAAGCCAATAAATTGTAGCCCTAAGATCTTCCCACAAAAACGAAGTGGTTGAGAGGTGCAATGCAAGTTACTTTGCATACATACTTCTGCAGTTTACAAACATTCCTCCTTTGTAAAACCCAATTTTCTTGATTAGACATGCGAGGTGAGGGCCTGCTCCTTCTGTTGTGTTATAGTGGCTGGCAGCTCTCATACTGCTTTGAACCGTCTCTCCATACTTGTTATTCCATTATAGAGAGAGCAGAAGACAATCATGCACATTAGTACAATGATAATAAAATCACTGTATTTACTTGAGCAATTCAAACTGGGGAAAGTAACTCCACAATAAAAACTAGGATACTAGGGTACCTGAAGAACCCACACCTTCCACAACTCATGCTACCAATCATGATGATGTTGGAAAAGTTGTTCAATGAATGGTAAACCTAGAATCAGCATTAGAGCTGATTTATCTTAACAAATGAGAGATGTGCTATTGAATCAGCAATGGAGGTGATTCATCTCACCAACTCATATCAAACAACCGCAACATCAGCAATGAAAATGATTCACAAAGCCAATTGGTTCACAAGGAAACAAAGTCACTATAGGTAATTATTGGACTCATATGGTAGCAAATCATCCTCTACTTCCCTCATATTACAAAAATACATAAAACTGTTATCTTTGGACAAAGAAGCATGTCACCAGGATTTCCAATAAATGGAAAAGGACTCAGATTAGTCTGAAAGAAAAAGCTGTATTTTTGTTTTAAAATCAGATAAGACAATAATATTCAGCACTCTTCCATCCTCTATTAAAGTAATGTGTTTCAAAAGGATGATATTTCAACATTACAAGCAATTTTTTCCTAAGGATCAAACACAAAAGGATTTACTTTTAAGAAGGAAATGTAATCAAAAACCAACGCAAAAAAGACTGAACCTAAGGGGATGCCAAGGGTGCCTTATACTCAGCCAGGTGCTGAGGTACATCAAGGTCAACAGAAGCTGTGGTCTTTCATTACTTTGATCTCATAACTTCTATATCTGGATTACATACAGTATTTCACTTCAGCCACTTTCATTTCTGTCTGATGCAATGGCACACATAGGTCATTTTCACTTTCAGTGCTCATATCTGCTTTTTCGTTCAAAAATTCATTTTTGGGGGTTACCATCTTGAAAAACCAACTCTATCTGGTCAGGTGAAAGAGTGCATGACTTCACCCTTCGAAACATGATAGTAAGCTGATACTGGTGGGAATGAGCTACTCCAAGGTGACCAAAATTGACTAATGAATGGCAACAGCATCTCTGGCCACTGAACAAGATATTCCACTCCTAAACATTTCACATCTTACTGGCAAGAAAAAGGACGAAAAATATTCCATTCTGCCAACTTACAGAAATCTAAGAATCTGACTGAAAGAGAACATTCAAGAGATGGGGCCTCATGAACATAAAATTCCATACCATACAGTACAAACTGGAAATTATGTTGTGTGACAAGTACAGCACACTCACTATTAAGTTACTGTACTAAAGTGTAACCCTAACAACCTTTTTATAAGATTTCTGTCACTTTGAGGCTGCGCACAATACAGGTGCAGGGTAAACTGGGCACCTTTAGTGTGAGTAGGTCCTCAATGATGTACTCTTTTCCATCTTACAATGATACAACCTTGTGGAAGGTGACTTCTCACTGATGATGTTACCACTTGCAGGCAGAGTTCATTAACACTTCTTAAGCTTTGACAGGTTTATGACCCCACTGGTTAGAGTGGTAAAGTGATGTAGGGTATGGTCTTGATGCAGTGGGCATTCATAAAATGTCTGGTGGCCCAGCTCTAAGGCCTACCGTCTGATTGATGATGGATACGTTTACAAAAGTTCAAAGATCTGATTCCTTGTCACATGAGGCTGTACAGGACAAAGAAATTAGGTCATACATGAATGATACAGAAAAATGGCACAAGAATCCAGTCACTGATTATGGCACTTGCATTCAGTCATGGATGCACATGCACTCTATCAAAAGATCATGGCAAGTAAGCTCTTGTCAAGGATTGTGCTACATGCATTCAAAAAACATATATGTGCAATCCTCTTAAATGGTTATGGTATATACACTTAGAATATGGCACATATATTCTTGTCATGAATCATGGCTAGTGTACTATTTTCAAAGAGAACAGGTGGTATATGCACTATGTCAAGAATAATGGTATGTGTACTCTCTTAGAAAACTTAAGCTCAAATGCTAACTCAACTATTAATGATACTGACAAATTTATCCTGATTTCAGTGATTCAGAAATATAATGAAAATCAAAATGATGTGTTTATAACAGCAATGATGCCTGCCAGCACCAAAACATATCAACTTATGAATTCCTAAATCATCTGAAAAAATAATGCTATAGTACAATAAAATTACTGCATGGTCTACCTTCAGAAACAACTGCAGAATTCTTTATTTGAAAAATAAAACCTGATGGGATTATCGGCTGAATATCATCAAATCATAATATGCAAGATAATGAATGTAGATCAAAATGCACACAAAAACTTTTATATATTTTCTTTTGTACCATGAAGGCAACAACATGATGAACTATTTCATGAAGACCCATTACAAATCAATTAGAATTTAAAATGTAAACTTGAGGGACAAGGGAAATGCACTCCAAATTTTCACAAACATAACCCCTAAATATCCCTATCACATAGTTCTGCCATGAATCATGACACATAAATGCCCAGAATATGAAAATCACTTTATCACCATATAATATGAATTACAAAATCTAACTCTGCTAGTGGCTACTAGTGCATTTTTATGGCAAAATAATGAAGCACCTTCTTTACATCGTATAAAATTAACTAAAACAATAGGGAATGGCACACACACTGCTGTGCTCTGAAACAGTTTAACTTCACAAAAAATACTGTAGAAAACTATCCTGTAAGCTAAACAATTCTATATAATTTCATTTACTTTGGCAATACAGTCATGGATCTACAGTAAGCAACTGAAAAAATGGTTGGACTACAACAGGTCTGCTACTGAATGTTTTACTTTATTTCCACATAGTCTACATACTGAGGTTTACCAAAATGGCTGTTGGCAATTTTTAGCGGATTGCCCACATTTTTAGAGACATTTTTTCTTGTCAGGTTAACTTTTAGTCCTCTAAAAAGACAATATATTCCATTAATACAACAAAATATGAATGATCTAGCAACCCCACCAGTCACTGAGTATGGACATCATCTTAGTAATGGTAAACCTGTGTCCCCATCAAAGCCTTGTTAGGCTAAGCCAACATCCTGTGACTGAATAAAATCAAGATGTTTTTGAGAGTCTGTCCCTGTGTCACAGCATCACTGTCCTACATCACTACTTGCAAAGTATCAAGAGATCCTGCAAAGTGGTGGCATATTCAAGTTGGTGATGTTGATGATGAATGGGCCTGGCCAATTGGATGGAACCAGATTCTACTATATAATACAATTATAATACAATTTCTTTTTTTTTCCAAAAGAAGGAACAGAGAAGGAGGCCAGGTGAGGATATTCCCTCAAAGGCCCAGTCCTCTGTTCTAAACGCTACCTCGCTAATGTGGGAAATGGCGAATAGTATGAAAGAAAGAAAAAAGAATACAATTATCATAAGTGTGAAAATTTGAAATGATACCACACTGTTTTCACACTGTGACACTATCATGGTGTTTTGTCATAACTCACTATTTCTCATTAAAAAATGCATAACATTTACTGATCTTGTCGTACAATTCTATTGTTTTGTTAATCTAAAAGTAAATAATATATATCTTTTTTCCATTAGCAGGTATATTGTCTAATCAAATGTCATAAGTTATGCACAGGAGTTATCTTTTATATGCTAAACATAAATATTTGTGCATGCTCAAGTAAAGATGTATCTCCAGTCAAGACAGATGCCACATTGCCAGGAAGCAATTTCACAAGTGAAAGTTACCAAATGACTTGAAAATATAGCAAAAAATTCATAAGCAGACCAGTATGGTTACACCCAGTGCTCACTTTAAGCAAGATCACCATGTGCGATTTTGTTATTCTGTGAGGAACTTACTTCCATCAGTCCCTCTTTTTATGCAGGTCAAAATTTGCAAAGATGTGGGCATGTGCAGTAGAAAATGTGCCAAAACTCCCATTTTTCTCTGCATTTTTATTAATTCGCTACTAGCGATATCTCTTTGTGCGAGGTTTTTGCAGAATGTAACCCTCACATAAAGCAAGGGATGGGTGTACTTCAGTGTCTTAGTGTTTGGTTGGAACCCTAACTAATATCATGTGGCAGATATTAACGTTGTGCTATTTTCATTGTGTTATTAAAATGACAGCACCAGCAACAGGAAGCAATATCTTTAAGTATCAACCAAGCCAACATCTGTGATTCTGAAGCTTACTTATGTGTCTGGGCTATTATATCACTGAGATTACAGCATGATGATAGTGATTCGTCAAGAGCAGAGCCAAAAGACTCATGTGTCAGTAAAGAATGATGTAAACTACCCTTCAAGATGAAGCCTTACATATACTGAGGTATTCCTTTCAAACACACTTATGTATATTACTTTACACATGATGCACATTTGGCCTTCTTGCGAGCTTCAGAGGCGTTGTCCAGTCTCTCACCAATTTCTAAAGAGAAAGAAATAGATAAATACAGTTTCACTAATTAACATATTTTCATCATTTGCAGTTCATATATATCACACAATATATGATATGGTATGGTTCTGTAAAGTAAGGTAGAATATGATGCATTAAACACAAAAATCCATTACAAGCAAAAATACACAAAAATCTCATTCAGTACATCAATTTTCAATTTCTATTTTGAATATTTTTCCCAGAGAAGTGAATGACCCCTAACAAAGTCTTCACTAAAGACTTCAGTCATTGCACACATCACATTCAAAAAATGTGGACCGAACCTTTCCAAGAGATCTATGCTGGACTAGCTAACACAACAGTGAAGCAGTTACATTCAACTTCTACCAAAAAATGTAAAGCTATGGGTGACTGGAATAATTGGCTTTGCTCTCTCTCTCTCTCTCTCTCTCTCTCTCTCTCTCTCTCTCTCTCTCTCTAACTATTTGTGTCATGGTCTAGTTGCCTTAAGCAAGCAAACAAGACTGTGTAACATACCAATATATCCTTTAAGTCCCCTCAAGTCTGAGGTATGAAGATAAGCTTAATACTTACTGACTGTCCCTGTATGCTTGTGGTTATCACAGCCTTGTACTTCCTGAAACACAGCTCGGTTGAAGGTGAGTGCTGCGACACGTAAGAATAAAGCTTCAACATTATCACCAGTTTTGGATGACACGGCCCAGTACTCTGCTCCTAAGCCTTGAGCAACACGACGGGCTTGAGCCTCAATCTGGTTGTATGCTCCTTCACCCTGTTGAAGTTCATTTCAAATGTAAAAAGTCAGATAATCTCTACATCTCTTTTTTTTTTTTTCTTCTAAACTTACATTCCTTTCCTGCCTTAGCCAGGTACAACAAAAAGCAGATGACGAAAAGACTCAAATGAAAACTCCTCATTTGGCTTCATCTCTTATCCCTTTAAGAAGTTAATACATGACAGGAAGACTTTTAGTCCCTAGCTCCTTCTCCTACCACCTTCCTCATGCATGAGATACATGGGAAGTATTTTTTCTCCACTATACCCAGGGATAACAAAGATGACAATAGTTATGCTTCAACTTTTCCAAAAAGTTTCTTACACCACCTCATTATTAAGATTAAACTGGCCTTTTGTTATTCCTCTACAATCCATCCTTTATAAAGATAGCTTGAAATTCACAGAAAGAAACTTCAAAATTCTACTAAGAACATCTTTCACGTAAGGAAAATTCAGAACTATGAATCTCATTGAACAGTTTCGAATTTTTTCATGAATCATAATTACATAAATGCTTATCTTACTCTTCTGAACAAACCTTTGCTTGGATGTGAAATACTTATGGAGATCTAAGTATTTGACTGAGGAATTTAACAAACCTCATGCAACTGGATCTCTTATTTCACCTAATTAGGAAATAGTAACTAGGCCTATTATGGTAATGCAATTCCTCCCATCACTTTAGAGTCTCCATAACTAGTGAACTCCAGTGCCGCTTCTTAGCCTTTAGATCAGGATCATCTCGCACAAAACACCTTTATAAGACAACGGTCAACATCATGATCTCAAATCCAAATGCACACACACAAAAAAGAAATAAGGTGCCTCACACAAAGTGAGAGTGTGGGTGGTCTCAAAATTACTTTTAATACCTAAAGAAGGTGTTAAAGATATCTTGAGTGGTGATTTAAACTAGACATTGACAGCCCTAATGACTCTGGCAGTAGATCACACAACCTAGTAACCAATCCACCTCGCACATACCTCAGTACCCACCTTCTGGCTTGTGTGTCTTTGTTTTGTGATTTAAAATAAAACTGAAATATGGAGCAATGAAGGCATCCAATACATGCTGAGCATCAAAACTGTTATCAAAGCAAAGAAAAATACATTAGCTTAAACTCTGATACCCACAATCTGTACATACATTAATAGACCTCAAGTCCAAGACTTTCCTGAGCCTAGACAAGGAAACGAAAGGGCATGAATGCACTTATCCCTCCAACGCAGGTTTCATTCTAAATTATTGATACTCACTAGCTACTTATAACTGATACCCTCTAAGATGAGAAGACCTCTAGTGCACCATTTTGGAAGACTAAGTTATTTCCTGTGCTACACAGTGCACTGAAGAAACCCAAATGATCTGTTCAGTGAAAACTTTTACAAAAGCCACTAATAAGTTGGTTTGCACCGAAGATTCCCTTTCCATGAGATTTGCTGGCTCTTTCCTAACATATCAAATTGGGGACATGACACACACAAAATCTTCACCAAACATTAAATCTTTTACCAATACCTATAACTCAATATGTTGTAATAAAAACTCTCCCCCTCACCTAATATTACTGTTCGAAACTTGCAATATTTTATGTCTTGCAAGTAACAGAATTATTCTCTTCTCTTTATATTCTGTCATGCAAGCTTGAACAACACATATGATGATATATGTTCCTGATTCATAAGCCACAGATTTAACAAAACATACCATCAAGTCACGCTTGGTTCCAACAAGGAAGACGAGAGGATTAGTATTTTGGTTAGCCTGCCGAGCTTCCTCTAACCACTGGGCTGTATGAGCCAGAGTCACAATGTTCGTAACATCAAATACAATCATTACCGCTGGAAAGAAAAGATCACTATAATTATCACAATCCAATCTATCACCATTCATCTGCAAGCAATGCACATATAGTAAATGTATATGATCACTATTATCAAAATCCAATATATAGAGTTTCTCTTCTTCATTGCTAATCCAAAGTATGTAAACTGGAAATCACCCTAAAGATTAAGAGTACACAAATAATCACATCTATTAGATGACCACACATCAATATTCAGAATCTACAGAAAAGCCATTGTTTCAATACATATATCCTAAAGTGGAAGAGACTCTTCATCTTTTGGGCTATGATTTCCGAATTTCTTACGTATCTCATTTAAAATTCAGTTAACTTAAAATAAAGCAGATATTCATCCAATCTACTTAATCATGCGGTCCACCTCTATACTCCATACCCATAATCATTTTCATAGTAAGACTTCTTGTAATTTTTAAAACTATCAACCATGAGTATTCAAAAGTTGTGAATGAGCAATACCTCATTGCAGTGAGTCTGAAGTTGATCTCACATTTAATATCCTGAGGCCTGCATACAATGAGTGATGTGCAGCAACCCAATAAATTATCTCTACACCTACAGGCACGATTCAAATTACTGTCCTACAATCTTAAACAGCTTAGAGTGCGTTAATATACTACTTGTTGTGAAGAAACTCTAAACAATGTCCCAGTAACAGTCTCATAATAGGTAAACAACTTACAAACTGGAAAGCATGTACTTTTATGGTCTTCTTAGTACAGACACAGTACTCACCACTAGCACCTCGATAGTATGATGCAGCAATACACTTGAATCGCTCCTGTCCAGCAGTGTCCCAGCTGTTAGATGACAAATGTTAACACACAGTTTTAGACAAAATCAATAAGGGGAAGATATTTCTTTTACCACTTATTCTTATGGTAACATCTTTTCTCACTAATCACTGCAGAAATTTCCCACTTTGTAAATGTTTTCTTCAAAATCTTCCCAAAACTATTTTGTTTCTCAGCATCAATATCTTCACATACAGCCTGGCTACTATTCTGCAATCACTTATCATACCTCCCTTCCTTGATTAATATAACATATGGACTTCTTTCTCTATACTGTTTCATCAACCTGTGAATCTTTTCTGTGTCATTCTGTCCTCATAATCAATTGCTTAACAATATCGGCACACATTCCAAGCCCTCTTCTTTTAAACGTGAAACTGATACATACATCATGTGATGATTTACAATAAACTGTTACATACATCATATGAGATTTTTCCATGCCACTCTTATGGACTCTTCACAAAGTTTGGCATTCATAAATGATGTCACATGCAGCAGTATCTCCACATACCACTCATAAATGATGTCACATGCAGCAGTATCTCCTCGTAACACTCATAAATCACTTCACCCTCTCTGTCAACATGAAGGATTCACATACATCACTATCTCCGTGCAACATCTACTTCCTGCAGTACAGGGAGTGAGTAAGGGAAGTCGCCAACTATACCTTCCTATTTACCTACATATTTGTCCATCTGGATATCTATCTCTTTCTATATTCACTTTAATGCTGCTCACATTTTAAGTATCAGCAGAGTGAAAAGTTCATAGTACTTCTTAGTTAGATTTGTTTGCTCCATTTCATTTATTTGCTTTGTCATACTGTTTGGACATTCTAACCAAAACATACATCAAGTTATGTTAGTAAAACAATTAAGTGCGACAAACATCACCTGCAACAAAATTTTGATCACTGTTTTGAAAATTGTGCGCCATCTCAATACTCCACTCCTTCCATGCCCTGTCCTCCTCCCTACTATGCATCTTGCTCATCTCAACTCCTCTTCTATGCACTGATGTGCTGGCTGGGAGGCCTCCACACACTTCATACCCACCACAGTATAAGTATAAAGTAGAAGTATAAAGAGGATTTAATATCTCATTTTTCAAACATCTACATGCAAATTATTCATTTCATTTGATAGTACTGCATTTGTAAGATTTTTCTGTGTGCCTTTTGTGCAGAGTAGAAGCTAAATTCTTCTGTATCCGCATAGTTTATGGGTTAACCAAAATTTCTGTAATATCTAAACCCTCAACTGTCATTGTTTTCATTGCATTTAGAAATCAAACCACATCTTATTTCCAGATATACTCTTTAGTATACACTGTCTTATATCTACTAGCATCTTTGATTGAGTCACAAGCTTTCATAATACTGGTCAAAATTACATGTTCACTCGTCTCCCATAGCACATTAATCTAAGCCACTAAAAATGTCTCCTGCTGATTACTTACTGAAGTACCTCAGTAGCTAATACGTATGTTAAAACTGCTGTTAAGGAACTTCAACATTTTGTTCCTTCAAGCTCTCTCTTCCTTTCACTCTTCATCACTCTCTCTTCACCATGTCTTTCTTTCAAGCAAAAGTTTGTTTATCAACAAATAATGTCAACAGAACTTTGGTGGACAACAGGATTTTCAAAGATATAAGAAAAACACTTTTCAGCAATACATCTCCAGTAAAATGATGATCCAATGACCAACATAAAAAAAATTCATCACATAAACATGTATGAACACTGTTAACTTAAAAAAGTGAGTTTGCAACATACAATTCCTCTATTTGAATTTAAACAGATACAGAACAAATATTTAACATCACATTATATTCATGTGCAATTTTTTTTTGTAAGACTATATAGGGATTTTTTTTTTTATATCAGAGGATTATGTTGATAAAGCCTATATCCACTTTATGAAGCTACCAGAATATCTGATATGCATATGAACATATGCCAACTATACCTTCCTATTTACATACATATTTGTCCATCTGGATATCTATCTCTTTCTATATTCACTTTAATGCTGCTCACATTTTAAGTATCTTAATAATCACAATCCTTTCCACATCCAATTTAGCAATCACTGTCTTGTACCAGACTGAGAAAGCACTTGAATTCCTAAAGTCTAACACCTATGGCATTACAAAATCTTAATAAACATATAAAAAAAAAAAAAGCATGTCTTCTACTTACATCTGAAGATTATATGGAATGCCAAGAACATCAAATCTCTCAACTTCAAAATCTACTCCAATTGTTGCTTTGTAATTGGCATCAAAAACCTGGTGACACAACCTGAAAAACAAATCATAGATACACATTTCTTCTAGCATTTTAGGAGCTACACGAATTCCTAAACATACAACTATTTGGTCTACAAAGTAAGTCATAAAATCACAGTGAAAGTGGCTAACTCTGAAACGTTTACCCGACTTTCCATCCCCAAGTCGTTAGAAATCTGAACTCATGAGATGCATTACTGTAAAACTGTCTTCTCTATGGTTAATGTAAAACTACAGGTCCACTGCATATCTGTAGAGATGAATAATGAAAGGTATCAAATAACTGGGAACAAATGCCAATTATATACAGCATTACTTTATTCATGATTTACAAATTTTCCCATATCATTATGCATTTTTGGGAAACAGAGCTCTGGGCAGCATTTCCTGTAAACACATGAGAGATATGACAAAGAAGATGCAGGTTGCAATGAAAATTTTTTCATGCTAAGAAATTAGTTGCATCTCTACTATGAATATACTATTCCATGGTAGTTTGCATACTTCATATGTGTGCTGTGTTAAGTTCAGGTAAATGGCAATAGTGGAACTCTACCTGCACATGGTTTTGCTCTGAGGGAAAAACAGTCAGCAAGGTCGTATCATCATTAATGGATGGAAAAAACAGTCTTGTCAAAAGGTTTCATTCCAAAGGAGTCTATCCTCTACCTGTAATTGATGGTAGCAAATCCTTGAAGTTGCCAGACCCTTATAAAAGGGGTCCTGGGGTTATAGAATTAAAACTCAAGTTCAGATAACATAGCCATGGCACCCCAAGTCATATTTTCTTAATCCCTATATAACATTTCCGCTGGTGAATAAAAGCTTGATATGACAAAAACAAAGAAAACTGACAATCAATATCTAAAACATTAACCAAAATATTATTTCAAGATGACTACAGTAAAATGGGACAAAAAAACAAATTAAGGTCCGGCCACATCAATGTAAAATTGTTGGGAACTTTGTTAGAAACAGTGTGGACTTCAGCTTGTGTACGTACACAAATGGTGTGTGGAACAATGATGGCATCATTATTCCACAAAGTAAATGACAATGTTACCAAAATGTGTATAATGTTCTGGATCCAACAGAAACAATGTCAGTAACAGGTGTTGGCTACATTGTTTTCATCAATACTGGGATGCATTCATGAAAATGTTAGCTGCACTGTAATTGGGAACAGCGTTACTACCATACAAAGTGACAACACTAGTCAGCTTTTTGGTCTAAACTGTTGACAACAAAGTTCCTAACACTGTTTAACTGTTTTACTGTTACCTTAATTCCTAAACATTTTCCTCATCTTGGAAAGATGAACTGATATAGCCTATCCAGAGAAGGGTGAATACTAACCCTTCTAGCAACTGTCCTAATGCTCTGACCGCTATTATTCCTAATGTCTTTCAGTCTCTCTTCATTTCCCATTACCTAATTCACTTTGAACATCACAACTTTCAACCATAAGTATGATTTTTGCAAGGAAAATTCACCAGTGATATCTTTTCCTGTTACAAATGTCAGGTCATCCTCTGAAAAAAGACTTTCCAAAATCCTATGGTACAGTCCTTCACATGTCAAAAGTTTCTGATAGTACGTTGCACTATAGTTTGACCAGATTCCCTCTTTCGTATCCATTTTCCTGGTCAGTCCACTTCCATTATTATCAATGGATCAACCTCTCCTTCTTTTCCAATTAACTTCAGTATTCCTCCTGGTTCAGTCCTGTTTCTTACTCTTCTCCTCCTTTTCAACTTACATGCATTCATATACTGACTAAACTCTGCATTCCCCATTTCTTTCAACTCCATCCCCTCATCCTTTGCTCAATTAGCCTCATCCATCTATCTATACCTCTGATGCCCATTTCTTCCAGGAACTCCCATCAAGAGGATGGCCATGGCAAAAGAGTCCACT
Source organism: Panulirus ornatus (assembly GCF_036320965.1). Lineage (NCBI taxonomy): Eukaryota > Metazoa > Arthropoda > Malacostraca > Decapoda > Palinuridae > Panulirus > Panulirus ornatus. The sequence goes on along the minus strand of NC_092263.1, from coordinate 10,082,265 downwards.
TATCCCTGTCCTCACATGCCTCCCTCATATATACCATTTATGCATCTTCCATCATTTCTCTCCCTCCAGTAGTTTTCCACTCTATTTCCCCATGTCAGCTGCGGTCTTCCTCTATCATACACTCTCTGCGTAAACTCCTCATCTTGCATTCTTTCCACGTGCCAAAAGCACCTCAAAGTATTATGTTTCACCCATTCTACCACTCCACAATTCATTCCCTGCTATGCTAAATCTCTTACACATCCCGTCACTATCCTTCTTCATTTTATCTAGTCATACCACATACTCCTCTCACATGATTAATTTCTACCTCATCATAATTTCTGTAATCTGATTTGGATACAATTTCCCAAATGGACAAGAATAAATTACTTATATTTAATGCCTAAAGAAACCAATTTCTTCTTACAAATCTTTCTAAAGCTCCTTATTTTTCTATTTCCTTTGATCATTCTGCAATTTCAACACCCAATAAAGTTAACCTGTCTGGCTTCACTGTGATATTAACTGAAAAACACCATTTTATACAAATTCCTACATCAATCTCTACAAAATTGAAAATTTTGTATAGGTTCTGAAGATAATTCTCTTATGAGCAGTTACTCTAATTACTGAGAGGATTGCTTAGTTCTAATAAAGTATACTAAACTCATACATGTGGCAATTCTAGCTTTACACATTTACCAGATAAAGTTGAACCAACAACACTCACCTTAGGAAATCTTCCTGTCTGACACCTCAAAATCTGACTCTCACTTTTCTTTTGCTGTACCACTGGTTCTCTTCCTGTTTTTAATAATGCTTTAGTTTCGGCGGCCAAGAGCAAGATGCCTGCACACCTCAGCAATCAGCTGAAGAAACAATACTCAGCAAGTTTCTGGGCCACATAATCAGTAGCAACTCACCAGTGGGCTGTTGCGGTGTTTGTTTACTTTCCTTATACTTCCGAGGCATGGAAATTTTTAGCTTCACATTTTTCCAAAAGACCACGAGCTGCCTCTTTCTAAAGCATGAGTTTCAAACAATACCTAAATATTCAATCTCAAGCATTTTCTTACCTGTTAACTAGGCAGGTTTTGCCTATTGCCACATCTCCAAGAATGATCAATTTGGATATTTTCAGCCCTGCCTGCAGAGTGCGGTTGCTATTTGCTGCGTTTTTGACAGCCTCATCAAAGTCATCATTTAAATGAGGAGAAGCCTGAAATATATTCATCAATTATGATAAAGACTGACAAAGATTAATGTAATAAAGCCCCTAAGCATCATTAGAATTTGAACTGACGAGTAATATCCAATGCCACCCAAATGCAATACATCTTACCATCATTTTAGTGCGATAGATGCATTTCTGAAAAAGCCAAGCTATTCCTGAAGGAATAAATGTATTGATGGCTGGATGCTCTATAAACCCAAAATATTCTCAGCACAGAACCATCCAAAACATTTTATGGTATTATACACACAAATATTAAAATAAGAAATGTAATTTACCTGACAATCAGAGTACAGAGAGACAACACAGAATAAATCATTTATATCAAAACTCTACAATTATATTTATGATGGATTTGTAGGGGTTAGTTTTTGAAAAGATAGATAGATCAGAATGTGAAAATAACTGCCTCATCACTATCATCACTAGACGTACATACCACAGTTGCATGTGGTTCCTGCAGGAGTTGGGAGAGGAATGCTTTTGCTGGCACTTGGAGTTAAATTAGATTCTCTTTTTAGAACCTGACCAATGAAATCTCAACAGACTCTACCTGTAAATTCCTCACTCACATTCAATAGAAATATCCATGTCTCTGCAAACAATGGAACTACAATTCAACATGGCATATACCTTCAGAATGATCATCTGTAGCTCATCAACAAAGCTGAAAACTTGCCTCTCAGTCTTTGATGCTTAACCATCAATTAATCATTTCTTCACTGGCTTTCTCCTCTCCCTAATCATACAGTGAACTGCTTTCTTCAAAGTCTTTGTCATCTTTATCATCATCCCTTAAAGCTGCTTTCATTACCTCTTAAGGGAAGGACCAAAGATCATAGAACGTAATGATGGAGAGGGGTGCAGCTCAACTCAGGAGTACATGTTCAATGGCTTCACTGTGATAGTTGCATAATAAGCATGAAAGGTCTTGAGATATGCTGAATCAGTGTTTGTACTGTATAGGTATGTAATGTATAGGTATGTATATTCGTGTGTGGACGTGTATGTATATACATGTGTATGTGGGTGGGCTGGGCCATTCTTTCATCTGTTTCCTTGCGCTACCTCACTAATGCAGGAGACAGTGACAAAGCAAAATAATAAATAAATAAATAAATATATATTCCTATGAGTTCATATACAATTTTTTCATACATGCTCACCATTTCCTGCATGAGCAAGGTAGATTCAAGAACAGAGGACAAAGCCTTAAAGAGAAAAGTTCTCACTTGGCTCATTGCTCTGTTCTGTCTCTTGGAAAATAACAGAGAAAGGGAGGACTTCCATCATACTTAATCAGTATGATGAGACCAACTGCAGTAAATTTCCTTTAAATGAAACTGGAAGACAATCAAGTTTATACTACAGAAACAAAATTCATCCCTTGCTTAGTCCAAGTGAAGTGCTTTACAATAATGTCAATACTATAATAAAATTGATAATCATGATTTCTATACAATACAAACCTTTACAAACTGACATGTCATTTATGAATTACTTCACACTTAATTGCAAAGTTCACTTTCATGATACAGTACACATGTTACTGTAGACTAATACTATGAGCATTTTCTCTGCAGTCTTTACCAACATATAGAGTCACAAACTATGCAAACTATGTTTATTGGATGCAGCCCTCTTACTTGTCTGATGAAGGGAGGCGGCAGGGATGCAATGATGCGGTCTTTTTCTGCATGTGTCTTCAACATGGCGTACACTGCAGATCGACTTAATTGCATCAGTCCTAACAAATAAAAAGAGTTCACATATACATCCAAGAAACAGATAATGCCAAATCAGCAAGGCAAAATACACTTATTAAAACTGTACTACAACTCAGTAAATTGCAACAATCTTATGAGCTAAAATCTAGAACGCTATACTAGTGACAATCTCTGTCTCACCAGTATGTATCAAAGCATGAGATGAAAGAGCAACTGGTGGTGGTGAATAGCTATTGTTCTTCCTCTCAGTGCTGTCATCAACATTAGATTTCTATGAAAACCTTTACTCAGTAACTTCACAGTATACAGTAGATAAAAGGTATTGTGTACTTCTTTATATGCTCATACTGTGTACTTCTTTATATGCAAATGCTGATGGTCTTAAATTTTTACACCCTTCACATCAATTGTGTGATAATTCCCATATATACAGTGAATGTTATCCCTGGGGATTGGGGAGAAAAAATACAGCCCAAATATCCTCTGCATATCGTAAAAAGTGAAAATGTAGGGCAGGAGCATGGGGGCTGGATATCCTTCCCTCCTCCTTTGCTTTCTAAGTGAAGGAACAGAGCAAGGTGCCAAACAAGGCTTTTTTCCTATAAGGCTCAGTCATCTGTTCTAGCATTATCTCACTCCAGGGGTAAACAGAACATATATGAAAGAAGTAAACTCTATGTCCTCACAAAACCGCTATTGTACTCATTGTGGAGGTTTTAAGGACTGCAACCTGACTCCAAAATATTTCTGCTAAAGGCAGTCCCCTCTTCCCCTGGGTAAATCTTCAAAGCCACAACTTGACATGCCACTGACAATACATGTGACAGACACATATATAGAAAGGCAAATGACCGAATAAGAATTTGTCATTTTCAGCACTCCAAAGTATGACCAGTTTTTCTTTTTAAGCCATTCTACTATGTACGATCACACATTTCCACTAAAATAAACAGTAAATGATTCTAATAAAAGTTACAGTGAGATGCAACTTTCACCTGATGAAAATATTTTCTAGTTGGGTACATTATCAATCTTATCAATGCTACATAACACAAGCCTAGCGCATGTTTTTCTTTTTGTTTTTTAATTCATAAGGTTCTTTCTTACTTCTAAGTATCTATTTGATGGTGTCTTCTAGTTATGTAATTTGGTAATGATGTGAAACCTGAGTTCTATACAGCTTTAACCAATGCAAGTAGCATATTACACTCAACATTAAAAATGAGATCCATCGAGCAAGGAAAGAATAACTATAGAATCAACAAGTGCAATGCAGTAAAGTTCACCACAAAAGATGGCATGGTAAACATCAGGCAAGAAAGAATACACTTGTAACAAACAAAAATTCAATAAACAACATTTAAGGGCATAAGCACGTTGCAATCATCACTTAAGTAAGTATATCTATGTGAAAATTTTTAAAAAGCAGACATTAGATAAAAAAGTGCAAGAGTATAATTGTGCCAAGAAAACTGGTGCTGCAGATAAAATCAAAGAAAAGTATTACAGTGTTTACCTATAACAAGACGGTATTTTTCAGGATTCAAAGTTAAATATCTATGAAAATGAGCATAAAAGTACACAGTATTTCCAGGGTTACCAGCATTCTAAAGTCATGCTAAAGACAGCACATATGTCACCTTTGTTCTCATTCTTTTGGAGTTTCACACAATACACTTACATGGATAAGAAAAGCAGCCAGGAAGAAGTTAATCAGATTCTGCAACGTCACGATGGGACATACAACTCTCACACAACACTGCAACATAACAGCACTGGAGTTAGTAAGAGGAACATGCTAAGCCCCATCTTATACACATTATTAGAGCTGTGTTATGATTGGTTCATTAGATGTACGACATAAACTTTAAAGCACATGCAACACCATCAGCAGTTACAAGGGTGAGAAAGCATACAACCATATGTTTTGAATGTATGAGTGAGCCCATTATGAGAGAAAAAATTCTGAAACAGGATAACTGACTCTAATGTTGATGATTCGTGTTCGTAACGTTTGGTGGTAGTTCGTACAGTACCTGTTATAGCCTCATGGAACTGAGTATGGAGTGATAATTATAAATCACAAAAAGTATTAGAATAATTGTCTTTGTCACTTTTCAGCACAGGAGCCTGCAATGTCCATAATCAAGTCAAGCTGATGTAGAATACCCTTGAAAATACTTTTTGATGACAAAGGAACTATCATACAGTACAATACAAAACACTACCATTTTCCACTGATTCACTTCACCATGTGTTAAAAATCATCCCTCAAAAGACGTCAGTAATATTTCTTCTGAAATCTTCCCTTTCTCATGAGTGCTCTATAATCAGACTCATTACATAAGATTTTTCTGAAGTGGCAGAATGTCTACCTTCTTCACGTAGCTTATGTTCTAACATTAGACCAGATTCCCAAAGCAGCATAATGTTATTTCAAATCAAAGAAGTATATGTAACATTACTATGGTGGTACCTTTTACAAATAATCTTAAGTCCATTTTCTTCTTTTAATTTAATACATATCAAGTTAAAAACTGAAACAATATTTTGGGGGAATACTTAAGATAGTGTATTTAACTATCATTATCTTCACGGGAGACCATAAATATATAGTTTCTCATGCATCAAACAATGTATGTGTTTAGGACTAAAAATTCAAATTTGTTACCATAAACAAAACAGGGAATCTTCCTGAGATCTTTAAATACTGTGAAAAAAATCACAGATTACATATAGGTCTCATATACTTCTCGAAGTAGCTTTTGAATAAATAGGAAAATGGCAGGAACAGGTCTGCAGAAAAATCAATGAGTAATTCCCATTGAGATATTCTTATAATGATATTCTTACATTCTGCAGAGATGATTTTGAACATAATATTTTCTTATAACAAGAAACTTAATAATGTAGTCACAGTAAGGGTTATGAAAATAAATGAATAAACAGAATTTTAAGCTGAAAAAAAAGTATCCCATAACAACTCATGCAAAAAGCATCATTTCATTAGTGAAAAACATATGCATAGGTCAGGTTAGGTATTAAAAACAGAAGCAGTTGCAATAGGTAACTTGCATTATGAAGCTTAAGGGAGAAAGACAGACTGAAGATGTGAGAGGGTTATATGGTGTGAAGTCATTAGAAAATTCCATGGATGAGTCTTTTAACCCTTAAAAACCCAGCGACCTTGCAGTTTATGATCACATGGCCAAAAAAATGAGGTCCTTAAATCTCTTCTTTCTCATTATAGAATGAAAGAAATACGTATAAAAGTTAAGGATATATATTTATGTGAGCTAACGTAACTTATATGGCCATTGCACAGTGCTAAAGTCAATGCATGTATACTGTAATGGTATAATACACCATCTAATCTTTTATAATTATCAATCTTTCCCACTTTTTGCCAAGATACACAATTTGGGCAACAAAACTGCAATCTTACAGAAATAACAGAAATATCTTTGGGACAAGTGCTGGTAAAACATCATCCTAAAATATTTTACTGCACTTTCCCTGGAGCAATTCTTAACACTTGCCTATTTCTACTGTTGGGGCATCAAAAGAACTACGGTTCCCTGTGATTTAATTCATTTAATGTATGTTCAGTATAAATAGGATCTTTACCACTGCTGCTGACCTAACAAAGAGAATATCCCATAATTATATCCCCATTTGATATTAGAATAACTAAAGTTCAAAAATATTTTGCTCAGAATATATGTGACAATATGAAAGTATCCGAAATGATAACTACTACCATCCACTCCACCTGGAACTACCACTATCCACTCCACCAGGAACTACCACCATCCACTCCACCAGGAACAACCACCATCCACTCCACCATGAACTACCACCATCCACTCCACCAGGAACTGCTACCACCCACTCCACCAGGAACTACCACCACCCACTCCACCAGGAACTAGCACCACCCACTCCACCAGGAACTAGCACCACCCACTCCACCAGGAACTACCACCATCCACTCCACCAGGAACTACCACTATCCGCTCCACGAGGAACTACCACCATCCACTCCACCAAGAACAATCACTATCCACTCCACCAGGAACTACCACCATCCACTCCACCAGGAACTACCACCACCCACTCCACCAGGAACTACCACCACCCACTACACCAACTCCTACCACCATCCACTCCACCAGGAACTACCACCATCCACTCCACCACGAACTACCACTATCCACTCCACCAGGAACTACCACTATCCGCTCCACGAGGAACTACCACCACCCACTCCACCAGGAACTACCACTATCCGCTCCACGAGGAACTACCACCATCCACTCCACCAGGAACTACCACCACCCACTCCAACAGGAACTACCACCATCCACTCCACCAGGAACTACCACCACCAACTCTACCAGGAACTACCACCATCCACTCCACCAGGAACTACCACCACCCACTACACCAACTCCTACCACCATCCACTCCACCAGGAACTACCACCATCCACTCCACCAGGAACTACCACCATCCACTCCACCAGGAACTACCACCACCCACTCCACCAGGAACTATCACTATCCGCTCCACGAGGAAGTACCACTATCCACTCCACCAGGAACTACCACCAACCACTACACCAGGAACTACCACCATCCACTCCACCAGGAACTACCACCACCCACTACACCAACTCCTACCACCATCCACTCCACCAGGAACTACCACCACCCACTCCACCAGGAACTACCACTATCCGCTCCACGAGGAAGTACCACTATCCACTCCACCAGGAACTACCACCAACCACTACACCAGGAACTACCACCATCCACTCTACCAGGAACTACCACCATTCACTCCACCAGGAACTACCACCATCCACTCCACCAGGAACTACCACCACCCACTACACCAACTCCTACCACCATCCACTCCACCAGGAAATACCACCATCCACTCCACCAGGAACTACCACCACCCACTCTACCAACTCCTACCACTATCCACTCCACCAAGAACTACCACCATCCACTCCACCAACTCCTACTACCATCCACTCCAACAGGAACTACCACCACCCACTCCACCAAGTCTTAACACTATCCACTCCACCAGAAACTACCACCACCCACTCTACCAACTCCTACCACCACCCACTCTACCAACTCCTACCACCACCCACTCCACCAACTACCACCACCCACTCCACCAACTCCTACCACCACCCACTCCACCAACTCCTACCACCATCCGCTCCACCAACTCCTACCACCACCCACTCCACCAACTCCTACCACCATCCACCAGGTACGTATGGATCAACACCCGGCATTACACCTTTCCCGGAATTGAATCACCTGCCTCACATACATCAACACTACCTCAATCCTCCCTCAAACCACTAAAAGACATAAGTCCCAACTACACAAAAGTGAACTAACAACGTCGTACTCACGACTAAGACACAGTTCACAGGAACATTTCAGTCCAAATGGGACATAATAGTCAGACACTTGACACAGCGTCGTCGGCTTGTTTACAACTTCACTATGGAACTCCAGCACTCAAGATGCTACACTCATTTACTTAAACATCTAATGCAAAATTAAATCCTACTTAGCAACTGTTGGTTTAAGTACGTTACTAAAACACTCAATAGATGGCGTTCATTGTTTAGTGTTGACATCTACAGAAGTATAGTTATTTGTCAATGAAACATATGAGGGATATATGGTCATGTTGTTACTTAAGTAATTTCGTCCTTAAAATTTTTTCTTACTTAAATCTTACTTAAGTTAAGATAGACAGGCGATAGACAAGAAAGATTTTTACAAAGTACGAGTTAATTCAATGATGATAATAAGAGTTTTGATCTATTTTTTTTTCATTATACTTTGTCGCTGTCTCCCGCGTTTGCGAGGTAGCGCAAGGAAACAGACGAAAGAAATGGCCCAACCCCCCCCATACACATGTATATACATACGTCCACACACGCAAATATACATACCTACACAGCTTTCCATGGTTTACCCCAGACGCTTCACATGCCTTGATTCAATCCACTGACAGCACGTCAACCCCGGTATACCACATCGCTCCAATTCACTCTATTCCTTGCCCTCCTTTCACCCTCCTGCATGTTCAGGCCCCGATCACACAAAATCTTTTTCACTCCATCTTTCCACCTCCAATTTGGTCTCCCTCTTCTCCTCGTTCCCTCCACCTCCGACACATATATCCTCTTGGTCAATCTTTCCTCACTCATTCTCTCCATGTGCCCAAACCATTTCAAAACACCCTCTTCTGCTCTCTCAACCACGCTCTTTTTATTTCCACACATCTCTCTTACCCTTACGTTACTTACTCGATCAAACCACCTCACACCACACATTGTCCTCAAACATCTCATTTCCAGCACATCCATCCTCCTGCGCACAACTCTATCCATAGCCCACGCCTCGCAACCATACAACATTGCTGGAACCACTATTCCTTTTTCTTTTGCTTTTTTCTGTTCCTCGTTTTCTCTTGTTCACTAAACTCCAAGAACCTGAGCTCCAGTCCCTCATGCCAATAACTGAAATAGATTTTAATATCTCTCTTTACAGCCATTTACGCTTGGGTATCATTACCAAGTGATTCTAATATCCTTATTCTTTATGTAGACGAGAATCTATATTCATTGTCATGGAAATAAGACCATTTTGAATGAGTGAAGTCTAAATCCAATGTAATAATAGAATATAATAATCTATTGAATAACGTAAGACAGATTATTGTGGAACCAACGTAGCTGGAAATTTACACAATTACACATTACATCGTATGAAGCTCTGTTTATAATATATGCAAATATACAAACCACAAGTAAAACATGTAAAACCCAGATAGACAGTTTGCCAATAACTTACATGACGAATACCACTATAACAGTAGTTACCCCTTTAAAAAGAAATATTCGTTTTCTATCACTATAACCAATTTTCTATCTTTAGTTTAAAAGTTAATCAATAGATGGCACTGCTCCTACACCTGAATTTGGAAGTGTGATGGAAGAAATGGTACAAGTTTCTTGTCTTTCATCCAACATGACCACTTCAGGGAATCAGCTGGTGGTGGAGGCGGAGGCACTGTTCTCAACACAGATGGTACAATACCACAACTCACTCCCTCCCTCCCTCCGCTCACCTGTATAATGACAAAGGTTTTGACATCTTGTTCATTCATAACGACTGAGTAAATACAACGAATTAACATACGTAGATGAAGACATTAAAACAAAAAAAATAACTTGTTTTGTAGGGAGAGATCCAATTCGTGTCTGGATATTGTGAAAAAATATTTGCATTTTCGTTTTCGGTTAAAAATCATGTGACGTAGAAAACGAACATAATTTTCACGTTGAACGATTTTCTAAAATTCATCGCCATGATGTAATAACGAATTTACGTCAGTTATATGATTTATTTCCTCAAAAGAGATCACTCAACAGCTAACTTAACTCTGGCAACTGAGGCATGTGTTGTGGTGGGGAATGGCGTCTGTTGCATATTGATTTTGAAAGAGATTTCATCTGAGCAAGAAGGTAAAAAAAAAAAAATATCAACATGAATATATTACGACGATCAATGCCATATAATATTTTAGAAACCACTATTCCTTCATACTCATTTTTGTCCTCTGAGATAACGACTTTCCCTTTCCACATATTCTTCAGCGGTCTTTGAACTTTCGCCCCCTCACCCACCCTATGACTCACCTGTGCTCTCATGGTTTCACTAAGAAAGCAGAAGAGGGTGTGTTGAAATGGTTTGGTCACATGGAGAGAATGAGTGAGGAAAGATTGACCAAGAGGATATACGTGTCGAAGGTGGAGGGAACGAGGAGAAGTGGGAGACCAAATTGGAGGTGGAAAGATGGAGTGGAAATTTTTTTGAACGATTGGGGCCTGAGCATGCAGGGGGGGTGCGAGGCGTGCACATGACAGAGGAACGATGTGGTATACTGGGGTTGACGTGCTGTCAATGGATTGAACCAGGGCATGTGAAGCGTCTACGGTAAACCATGAAAGTTCTGTGGGGCTTGGATGTGAAAAGGGAGCTGTGGTTTCGGTGCATTATTACATGACAGCTAGAGACCGGGTGTAAAAGAATGTGGCCTTTTTTGATTGTTTCCTGGCGCTATCTCGCTGACGCGGAAAACGGCAATCAAGTATGAAAAATTATATATATTTATACACATTATACTTAATCGCCGTCTCCCACATCAGCTAGGTAGCGCAAGTAAACTGATGAGGAATGGCCCAACCCACCCACATACACATGTATATACATAAACGCCCACACACGGACATATACATATTCATACTTACTGCCTTTATCCATTCTCATCGCCACCCGGGTTCGATCCTATCTGTTGGAGGATTATATATATATATATATATATATATATATATATATATATATATATATATTATTTTTTTTATTATACTTTGTCGCTGTCTCCCGCGTTTGCGAAGTAGCGCAAGGAAACAGACGAAAGAAATGGCCCAACCCCCCCCATACACATGTATATACATACGTGCACACACGCAAATATACATACCTACACAGCTTTCCATGGTTTACCCCAGACGCTTCACATGCCTTGATTCAATCCACTGACAGCACGTCAACCCCGGTATACCACATCGCTCCAATTCACTCTATTCCTTGCCCTCCTTTCACCCTCCTGCATGTTCAGGCCCCGATCACACAAAATCTTTTTCACTCCATCTTTCCACCTCCAATTTGGTCTCCCTCTTCTCCTCGTTCCCTCCACCTCCGACACATATATCCTCTTGGTCAATCTTTCCTCACTCATTCTCTCCATGTGCCCAAACCACTTCAAAACACCCTCTTCTGCTCTCTCAACCACGCTCTTTTTATTTCCACACATCTCTCTTACCCTTACGTTACTCACTCGATCAAACCACCTCACACCACACATTGTCCTCAAACATCTCATTTCCAGCACATCCATCCTCCTGCGCACAACTCTATCCATAGCCCACGCCTCGCAACCATACAACATTGTTGGAACCACTATTCCTTCAAACATACCCATTTTTGCTTTCCGAGATAATGTTCTCGACTTCCACACATTCTTCAAGGCCCCCAGAATTTTCGCCCCCTCCCCCACCCTATGATCCACTTCCGCTTCCATGGTACCATCCGCTGCCAGATCCACTCCCAGATATCTAAAACACTTCACTTCCTCCAGTTTTTCTCCATTCAAACTCACCTCCCAATTGACTTGACCCTCAACCCTACTGTACCTAATAACCTTGCTCTTATTCACATTTACTCTTAACTTTCTTCTTCCACACACTTTACCAAACTCAGTCACCAGCTTCTGCAGTTTCTCACATGAATCAGCCACCAGCGCTGTATCATCAGCGAACAACAACTGACTCACTTCCCAAGCTCTCTCATCCCCAACAGACTTCATACTTGCCCCTCTTTCCAAAACTCTTTCATTTACTTCCCTAACAACCCCATCTATAAACAAATTAAACAACCATGAAGACATCACACACCCCTGCCGCAAACCTACATTCACTGAGAACCAATCACTTTCCTCTCTTCCTACACGTACACATGCCTTACATCCTCGATAAAAACTTTTCACTGCTTCTAACAACTTTCCTCCCACACCATATATTCTTAATACCTTCCACAGAGCATCTCTGTATATATATATATATATATATATATATATATATATATATATATATACAGAGATGCTCTGTGGAAGGTATTAAGAATATATGGTGTGGGAGGAAAGTTGTTAGAAGCAGTGAAAAGTTTTTATCGAGGATGTAAGGCATGTGTACGTGTAGGAAGAGAGGAAAGTGATCACAATTTTGCGCGTGATCAAGTATATTCCTGAGAGTCCACGGGGAAAATGAAACACGATAAGTTGCCAAGTGCACTTTCGTGTAATAATCACATCATCAGGAGACACAACAGAGAAATATAACAGTCAGTTGATATACAACGAAGAAGACGTAGCTAGGACGCCATTTGGTAAACATGTGATTGTCCAAGACAGTCAACGAGCGTATCATAAACTTATTATGTAGACAAGAAGAGGCATTGTTAACAAATCTTATCAACAATAAAGTTATCTAATTTGTACAGACCTTCATCAATATTAAAGTTATAATTCTCTGTGTATCTAATAATAGAAGATTCAATGATATTTCTCGTGGTAATAGAGTTAATAACTGAGATGGCATCACTCCAGTCAATATAATGATCATAGTTTTTAACATGATTAAACAAGGCATTTGATTCTTGTCCCGTTCTTATACTATATTTATGTTGCTTAAGTCTAACAGAAAGATCCTTACCAGTCTGACCAACATAGAATTTATCACAATTTCTACATGGCACTTTATAGATGCATCCAGGAGAATTTTCTGGTGAATTCCTGATTAAGATATTATTTATAGTATTATTGTTGATGAAGGCAACATTTACACTAAAGTAAAGTAAAATTATTATTAAAAGGGAGAACTAAAAGATTTCTGGTGTCAATGGGAGGTTTGGGCTCAACTATATAAAATTATTTCTTTGCTAATTTAAGGGATTTATCAATGAAAGATCTAGGGTACTTTAACTTAAATCCAATAGAATATATCTTCTCAAACTCATCATCAATAAACTCTGGACTGCAAATACGTAATGCCCTAAGAAACATAGATTGAAATGATGATAATGTAACTCTTGTCATGTTGAGATGAGTAATAATGGATATATGAACATACATTGGTAGGTCTTCTGCATATGCTAAACTTAAACTTGTTTCCTTGTCTATGGATCATGCAGTCTAAAAATTGTAACATACCATTATTTTCATTTTCTACAGTAAATTTGATGGAAGGTACTAAATTGTTAAGTAAGGGGAGAAATGTTTGTAAATTTTCATTTGTTGGCCAAACACAAAGAACATCATCTACATACCTAAACCAAATTGCATTAGAAGGTAAGATATCCTTTAGTAATTTTGTTTCAAAAAATTCCATATAAAGATTACTTAGTACAGGTGAAAGAGGGTTACCAAGTGCCATACCAAATTCTTTAGCATAATAATCTCCATTGAACTGAAATACACAGTCTTTTATACACAATTTTATCAGTTCAGTTAAAACAGGCTTTGAAACAGTGAAACAGGTAAATGAATATCAACCAAAACATCAAATAAATATTCTAAAAGATCAACTGGAACTTTTGTGAAAAGTGAGGAAACATCAAAGCTAACTAGTTTGAAATCAAAATAAACATTGATATTGTTAAGCTTGTTGACTAAATCTACATTGTTCATTATATTAGAATTTGATACCTTACCCACTAAAGGGCTTGATAAAGAAACTAACCATTTTGACAATTTATATGTGATGGAGCCTACTGAACTCACTATAGGTCTTGCTGGAAAATGGCCCAACCCACCCACATACACATGTAAACGCAATAAGCTAGAATTGTATGGGTGGAAGTGTGCAACAAGCTAGAATTGTATGGGTGGAAGTGTGCAACAAGCTAGAATTGTATGGGTGGAAGTGTGCAACAAGCTAGAATTTTATGGGTGGAAGTGTGCAACAAGCTAGAAGTGTACGGGTGGAAGTGTGCAACAAGCTAGAATTGTATGGGTGGAAGTGTGCAACAAGCTAGAATTGTATGGGTGGAAGTGTGCAACAAGCTAGAATTGTATGGGTGCAAGTGTGCAATAAGCTAGAATTGTATGGGTGGAAGTGTGCAACAAGCTAGAATTGTATGGGTGGAAGTGTGCAACAAGCTAGAATTGTATGGGTGGAAGTGTGCAACAAGCTAGAATTGTATGGGTGCAAGTGTGCAACAAGCTAGAATTGTATGGGTGGAAGTGTGCAACAAGCTAGAATTGTATGGGTGGAAGTGTGCAACAAGCTAGGATTGTATGGGTGGAAGTGTGCAACAAGCTAGGTTTGTATGGGTGGAAGTGTGCAACAAGCTAGGTTTGTATGGGTGGAAGTGTGCAACAAGCTGTAATTGTATGGGTGGAAGTGTGCAACAAGCTAGGCTTGTATGGGGGAAGTGTGCAACAAGCTAGGCTTGTATGGGTGGAAGTGTGCAACAAGCTAGGCTTGTATGGGTGGAAGTGTGCAACAAGCTAGGCTTGTATGGGGGGAAGTGTGCAACAAGCTAGGCTTGTATGGGGGGAAGTGTGCAACAAGCTAGGCTTGTATGGGTGGAAGTGTGCAACAAGCTAGGCTTGTATGGGGGAAGTGTGCAACAAGCTAAGCTTGTATGGGGGGAAGTGTGCAACAAGCTAGCTTGTATGGGGGGAAGTGTGCAACAAGCTAAGCTTGTATGGGGGGAAGTGTGCAACAAGCTAAGCTTGTATGGGGGGAAGTGTGCAACAAGCTAGGCTTGTATGGGGGGAAGTGTGCAACAAGCTAGGCTTGTATGGGGGAAGTGTGCAACAAGCTAGGCTTGTATGGGGGGAAGTGTGCAACAAGCTAGGCTTGTATGGGGGGAAGTGTGCAACAAGCTAGGCTTGTATGGGGGGAAGTGTGCAACAAGCTAAGCTTGTATGGGGGGAAGTGTGCAACAAGCTAGGCTTGTATGGGGGGAAGTGTGCAACAAGCTAGGCTTGTATGGGGGGAGGGAAGTCTAGCTTGTATGTTACGGTTTTCTCATGACCCCCATCCTAGCAGGCCCAGCCAGCCAGCCAGCCACCCAGCCAGACATCTTCCCAGGCACCCCTTCCCTCTCTCCCATTCCCTGCCCCCATCCCGTGGCCCATCCCTTCCCTGACCCCATCCCGTGGCCCACTTCCCTGACAGATTCTCACCAGTTTTTCCAGCAACATTTCTCGCATACCTTTGTCCCCCTGGCGTAAGTACAGACTCCAGAAAATCGCCATGGGTCCCAGCAGTATGTCCCAGCTCCCAGCGAGACGGGCCAGCGCCTCAGCGAAGTGTTATTAGTCACTTTTTAAAAGGAATACCAGTGGTGTGAGGAGGGAGGGAGTGTGGGAGGGTAGGAGGGTGGTCTCTGGCCTGGCCTGGCAGTGGCCACTCTTAACTCGGGTGGTCTTCTTAGTGAGGGTCCCCCCCCCCCCCCCCCTTTGCCTTCATGCCTACGGTCAGCTAGAACTGTGATACCGTAGCCTCGCCATTTAATTTCTTTCCTTCCCGCCCCTTTTTCCTCCCCCAGGGGAAGGCTAGGCCGACCTGACCACCTCGCCATGGCTTGGACAGTCTTGTCCACCCACACCCGTGGCCATTACTGTCCCCAGGGGTTGCTTTCCCTTATCAAGAAGTGGAGATAAAAGGCAATCAAATTGCGGCTTCCGGTGAGAGTAGACAAGAGCTGGGGCACCAGCCATGCCCCCGTGGGCCCCCAGGCTACACACGGCCATTCAAAAGCCCCCAACAACCATTTTACCCACACCGCCATGTCTATGGGTCCTCTAATGGCCTCGTGGGCGAGGATGTGGGTCATTAAGTCATGATCAGCGTGTACCAAAGCACCCATAGGTCATTACGGACGGGGGTTTATTAAAGTAACTTGCATAGAAATGGAGAGACAATGGTGTGTGGTGCTACCCCTGCCACCAAGCCCAGGGTACCCGTGTCCGGATGTGTACCTCACACCCACACCCTCACACAAACATGACACCAATTAATGGCTTATTTACCTTAATAACTCCTTTCCTAGCTTGGGAACTGATAGATGAAGTATTTCTCTCCATTTTCATCCTATTCTGATGTTGTGTCTTGTGATGAAGCCATGATATATGAGGGAAACGAATTTTTTCACCTTATTTCAGGCTACCGCTTCGGATGCAGCGGAGAACCACGACCAACCACATTCAGTTTTTTTCTCTATTTCCCGTAATTCCAAATTCCATTAATTCAGCAAAATGGCATATACCGCCACGCATTGGAATAGATTTCCAGGCCCATGGCTGGAGTTGAGATAGATAAAGAAGGGAAGAGATGTGGGTTATAATTTAGTCTCTCAGTTGGGTCGGGTGGCGAGGTGAGGCCCCGAGATCTGTGTGTGTGTGAACATCCCAATTATCCCCCGAGTGATTAAAACCCCCCTGGAACAAGGTGGTTCACACACACCCCCACACACCCCAAGTCAGTGCTCGTAGCCTTGTTCTGGTGAGCGGGGAGGACACCCCTGGGGTTCATGACTAGACTGGGGTCCAGTGTCGGGCCTGGGGTCAGTGTGTGCTGGGGTGAAAACAGGGGGGGAAATACAGGGGTGTTGTTGTGTGTGTGTGTCTGTAGGAGCCTCAGCAGGAGCATCATCACCCCCGGGGGGGAACACCTCCTCATCATCTAACCCTCCTACAGGAGAGTGGAGGACTCGTCCCATCCTACCAGGTGGAATGGTGAGTGGCCAGGGAACTCCTTCTGCAGGTGGTGGAAGGGGGTGGATGATTTCCCCCTTCTTCCACCCACCCCCTGGTGCTGGGGTTGGTGAGGTGGAGCCAGGAACCTCTCATTCATTTAACCCTCACTCCTCCATATTGTTATTACGAGTGTAAATTAGCCTCAGACTTGATCTAGAGAAGAGAGAAGTGTGGGATGATGAGCCATGGCGTAGGATGAGGACTAGGGCAGCCGACAGGTGGCACTTGTTTAATGGTGGAGCCCTAGTGGATAGGGCTGGATTTATCACCAGGATGAAGGTCTGAACAAGGGAATAGGATGAGGATGATGGTATAGGATGGGTGTTTCTACGTGACTGCTCTCTCTCTCTCTCTCTCTCTCTCTCTCTCTCTCTCTCTCTCTCTCTCTCTCTCTCTCTCTCTCTCTCCCCCCTTGACCAGGGGGGAGGGACGTGTGGGTATGTGTAGTGTGGTGGTGGGTGATGGTGGCCCACAGTGGGGGTGTGAGGATGACCTGTGGACAGAGATGGGAGTATTAGCTACTTTTTTTTGTCGAAGATGAGACAGACGTCCTGATTTCGACATATTTATTATCTGCACTGTAGGCTACATTGTTTTTAGAAAAGTCTTTATTCTGCTAATATTTGTATCTTATTTGTACTAGTCTTTATTCAGCGGTCTTTGTCACCCGCTTGATTTATTCTTTCAAAGAGGGGCCGTACGTATTAATGTCTGGATTGAGAGGACGTGAACAGTGGACAACTTCAGTGTTATTGCGTGTTGTCTGAACATTACATGATAAATTACCATCTTACCCACATGCTGGAAATAGCCGTGGATAGTGTGTGATTTTGTTCTGCAGTCGTAGTGTGGTGTTTAGAGAATATGACAAGTTACGAAGTATTTCTATATGTGTATTTCAGGGGAAAATTTGAGGTTAATTGTATTGAAAGTAGTGAAAATACTCAGAAAATATAAACAGAACCCGTGAAAATGTCGGAATCTCTCCCCATAAGTGAATGGTCTGCTGTTGGGATTGCATGGAATTGCTGCTGGTGATGAGGGTGGATGGTGGCACAAAGGGCCTCTAAGTCTGTTGTTCATTTGTTAACCTTTGTCAGCAACTGCCGCAATGCTTGAGCAATGGTGTGTATGGTATATTTCGATAATATAGAACTTTGAGATATATCTCGGCTGCTAGATAGGTTAGGTGAGGTTTTCATTAGATCTTTTACAAATGTTTCATGTACTTTTTGTTAATAATCCACACATATTTTTTGATATCTATAACCCTCATCAGTAATGCTGTATTTCATGTTGCACAATTAAAAATACAAAGATTAATGGAATCAATGGAAAGCGGATCTAACTTTCTTTATACTTGAAGATTTACCTTCTTTAACTGTGTTGTGGTAGAAATATATGAGTGCCATCATTGTTTACTGTATGCCTCAGCAGCATGGGCTTTGTGAACATTTATGTAGTCAAAAAGATAATTTTTAAGCATTCATATATGAAGCTTCATGCAATAATCCTTTTATTTATATTTTTTGTACAAGCAAGTATTTATCAGATTAACAAAGCAAGAGTTTACATAGCATACATAGGCATGAGCTTGTATCTAGTTGGGAGGCTCTGTGAATGCAAGTTCTTCTTTTACCGTAGCGGCTCAGTAATTAGTATTGTCAACAGCATTGACAAAAATCATGTCATTGAATGTGTTATACTTTTAGTTAATAGAATTCGTCTACCCTGAAAGGACAAAGCCCTGAAAACTTAATGGGGGGGGGGTCCCCAGGATGGAGATTTATTATAAGATTCCAAAAGATGACTTAGCCATATCTGTTGCATGAAATAGAGTACGGCAAATTTACTGTATTTGTTGCTGTACATACATGTGAATGGCGAGTGAATAATTGTAGTCCTCACATTGTAAACTGTAAAAGTATTGCTACTCACTAAGGGTGTTGTATGACTAATTCAGTTAGTGAAAGGTTTATATTGTTTGTTGTGACCAGGGAAAGGTGTATTTTTATTTGGAAAGACAGTTAATTTTGAGTTGGCATCTCTATTGGAACCCTGGTTACCCTTAACTTAGTCTTCCTCTTAATGGTGGAATTTGCTATATCATTGTATTATGTACATCTTGTACGCGGTACACACCTACTACAAATTTTATTTACATTTTTAGTCACCAGCAGTAGAATTTCTTGTATAGCTTTAATGAATTTAACAACTTAAGAGCTTCATTGAATCAGAATGCCCAATAGAAGTTGATGATAAATTTGTGTCATTTCTCTTAAAATGTTTTTGGTTAATATAATATTTTCACTTTAGTTTTGTTTTGTTTTTGTGTTACCTACATGATATTGTAGACTAGGATCACTTTGTCCATCATTGTTTTCTTCCGTCCATCCATCGTTCTGTTTGACCTTATCCATCATAGGATAGCATTTGATCCCACCTGTAAGGGTCAGGTCGAACATGTCAAAATGTATATTTATACAGTTGTTTTCCTCACCTGAAAAATTTATTGACTTAAAAGCGACAACTCTAGATAGGATTTTGCAAGAATTAGGCCCCCTATAAGATTGTTTAACCAGGAACTTAACTTTTGGCCATGGAATTAAATAGATTTTTTTATATTTTTGAATAATATTTCCAACCTTTCCTATTTTTCTCCCTTGAATTCAGCCCACTGCAGGTGACAGACATGTTCCATAGAACGCCCTTGTAGCTTGATTGTAATAATAGTAATGTTTTTTTTGACTCAGAGAGAGAAGTAAACAGATGTTCCACATACTAAATTATAAAGATATTTTTTTTACTGTAGAGGCACCACGAATACGACTGTGGAATCTAATTGCTGTTACTTTGCATTGGTAGTGTATTGTGTGGAGATTACAGTATGGATGCCATGAGTGGTTGTATCGATTTGTAATCCAACAATAGGAAGTCACTCAGTAGTGGGGAGGGCTATGAAGATCAGGGAAAATATGGGATAATGTATTGTAAAAGTGATGGTACATGTTTAGAAATCAGCAGAATCTATGATAAACCTCACATGACCTCCCCTAGAAGCCAAGGACCTCTTTATATTTTGTATTGATCGAAACTTTAGGTTTGATTATGTTGTATGTGTGGCTACAGTAGGTGTTGCTATGAAAAATAAGGCTTAGAAGCTAACACACTTACTGTAAAAAGAGAAAGTATATTCTAAACATATAAATGACATGTGTAATATCTTCAGTCTTATAATGGAATCTTTTACATTCATCAATACTCGTACATACATATCTAGAGATAACTGGAACTCAGACGTGATGCAAATTATAGACCTACTGTAAGATGATCGAGGATATTTCAAGTGCAGTTAAAGTGTCGATTTATGGTATTGTGATATGAATAGAATTACTGCTTCACCACCACCACTAGGGATCACCTAAAGATCCTCAACCCCCCCCCCCTCCACACACACACACACACACACATACACCCACCCACCCACATTTTCTAGGCAATATGAAGTCAGATTTGGTCAGGTTAGTTTAGAGTACAAACTTAAACTAATCTGAAATATCTTAACTGAGCAAAGAAAAGTGTTGAGAGGGGGGAATGGGGGACTACAAATCTTCAGGAGATCCTACATTATTGACATCTCGTAGCTTTTATTGTATTTTCCATTCAGCAGAATGCAACTAATGCAGGTTAGTTGTTGTAGTGTCACTAAAGAAGGATATTACCATACTAATATGGGGAAATTCTCTGGGTGATATCCTGTGGCCATGTCAGCAGGCCCTGGTAATGGGTCACAGAGAATTAGATTTACATTCATATTTCTTGCAGACTTGAAATTGTTAATTTCATGTCAGAAATTTTGCCTGTAACAGGCCCCATGGAAAGTGAGTATTATCCATTCCTGCTTTGTTGTTGTGCTGTATAGCATATCAGACACTCATGAGGAGTCACACCTTGATTTATTGAGGTGCATTTCACCTTGCCCTTATGGGTCAGGCCAGATACATCAGACTGTATACGTTTAACATTTGTTTCCCCAGCATCTGAATAACTGAGTGGTACAAGACCATAATTCAGGTGTGGATTCTGCTTGAGCTATGCTCATTCTATAAATGCTAAACCTGGCTGTGGAATTTGAAATAGGCAATTTTGATATTTTCGCAAGAATATTTCCATGTAATCGTTTCAATGCTAGTGACGGTAGTGTTCCATGCAACATCCATCTAGTTTGTTTTGCAAACAAAATTCTCTTGGCAGTAGCTTAACAAACCACTATGCAATTTTTATTAACTATGAACAAGGGCACTTTTTAGGTATTGTGAATTCTCAAATTGAATTCCTGTAAGATTTTTTTCTATAGAGCTTTTTTTCTCTTACCATTATTGACAGGAATTAAGATTCCATATGCTTCTATCATTTACTTTACCTCAGAATTTCTGTTTCAAAAGAGTCATGTATGCTTGAATTTCTGATTTCAGTGGATATGACTCTTTGAAACCTCACCTGTTTATGTTAGATTGCCGTAGGTTTTAATGGCATTACCTATGGCATCCATACATTACCTTGCGAAGAGAGGTTACCTTTGGGCTGTATTGTGTGGTTTCCATGGGACACTAAACTTTAGAAATGATGAAAAATAATTGTCTGTGGGTGAAAAAAATCACAGAATTTGAAGGAGAATGAAAATATTGGGTAACTTCTGATAGGAATATCGGGTAGGAGCCTCAGCAATTACTGTGCTAGCGTTGCCCTCTGCCAGTGGCCGGGTTAAAGATGAGGCACTAAAAGCAAAAAAATGGCACTAGGGGTCAACAATTGTGGAGACTCTTTTACCATGGCCACCCCTTTGAAGGAGTTCCCAAAGGGAAAGGGTGTCAAAGATACAAGTATAAGTTTTGGGAATTTTACTGTGAATTTTTTTCATTATTATGGATGTAAGGTACAGACTATAGATAAGGCTATTCTGAGGAGGGTGGATGTGTTGAAACTGGAATGTTTAAGGACATCATGGGGTATGAGGTGGTTTGGTTAAGTAAATAAAGAAAATGTAAGAGAGAGGTGTAGTAATAAGAAGAGTAAGGTTGAGAGAGTTGAAGAGCCCGTGCTGAAATGGTTAAGACATATGGAGAGAATGAGTGAGGAATGACTGACAAAGAGGGAAATGGAGGGAACAGGGAGACCAAATTGGAGTTGGAAGGTTGAGTGAAAGAGATGGTAAGCAGTTAGGGCCTGAACATGCAGGACGGTGAAAAGCATGCAAGGGAGAGAGTAAATCGGAATGGTACGGCATACTGGGGTTGACTTGCTGTCAACGGACTGAACCAGGGTATGTGAAGCATCTAGGTTAAACCTTGGAAATGTCTGTGGGGCCTGGATGTGGATAGGGAACTGTGGTTTCGGTGCATTTCACTGTGAGAGGATGTAGCCTTTCTTCATCTGTTCCTGGTGCAAACTCACTAACTTGGAAAATAGCAATCGTGAAAAAATTATGTTATTTATATTATTGTTATTATTATTAATGATGATATTATTTTTGATGCACTTTGCAATTGTGTGATACATTGGAGATCTACCAGATGTCATCTAATGGCAGCTATACAGTACCACAGAAGTTGTTCATCCTTATTGTTCTAATTTTATCTTTCCCCTGACCTATATATGCTTGGGTTTCAAAGCCAGACATCACAGTTGGGACAAGCTTTCCTTTCTGCAAACTTTTGAACACACATTTTGCTAAATTCTTTCTGTTTGTCAAATCTTTCAGTACACCTCCAATTTTCGTTAATTGCAAGACTGTTCTGTACTCTTAGGGTAAGATTTCCACACCCTCCTTGCTGTCCTATTCACTGAAAAACCAGACTCGTCCACAGCTTCCAGTTTTAAACCATTCAAACTGATATTACCCAGTGACATTCTAACTTTTTCTGAAAGTACATAATATTTTACTTTCAGCACCCTCCTCATACAGTTGTCCTCAAAGTAAGCCACGTTTTCTTCAAATTTTGCCATATATAAAATTTCCCATTTTTAGTAATATTTTTGAATAAGTTTTAGCATATTTTGGCACTATTTGTAATTGTTAGCTGACTTTTTTTAAACTTTTTTTCTGCCTAAGGTGTTAAAGTTAATGGGCTTTTTTATTCTTTCAGAATATTCTGACTGCTCCCTCAAGATAGCCCATGGAGGCTGCTGGAGACCAGATCCCAATGGGTATATTTGTATGTAGAAGTGAGGGGTTATGACCTTTGACCCCTTACTTGTCATGTCCACCAAGCACAACAGAGGAGGAAGTTGAGCCTGGGGCCTCCATGCACTGGTATACAGGTGCTCCAAGTTGGTGCTATGGAGGTTGCCCACATGCGGCCGCTACCAGTGCTTGTGTTTCTCAGAACTCAGGATAGATACAGAAATCATGCTGGTGTGAAGTGATCACCAAGAACCATGTGAAAATGGTAGAGCCTCAGCAGAAAAGGGCAAAGTTGCCCCCCTCTGGGGATGACAGTGGGGGGCAGCTGCTGCCAAGGAGATACCTAGAGATCATCCATGCCCAGCTAATCCGCAAATGCCTGTGTTCACTGCAGCTGCCTGACATCCTTCACACACTGGCTGTTTGCAATGACTGCTTTTCTGCACACCCTGTGGCCCATATGTTGCGGCTGCGAGATGAAACACTACTGTACGTTAGCATGCTCACCTTGTTCTTTGAAGTATCTCTACGACAGCAGAGTCGAGGTGTGTTATGTTCTCGTATCAGTGAGGTAGTAGCAGCTGGTGCAGATAATGAAGGGGCGGTGCTGGATATTCTCTTTGGCTTTGTGGCCTCAGAGGATAAGTACGTCAGCTACTCTGCCTCTCGTGCCCTCTCTTCTCTCCTTCTTATGTTGCGTGGTCGAGCATGTGAAATGGTTTTGGAAAAGCTTGTGGACAACCTGGCCTTGTCAACCAACTTGATAGAGGTTGGTCATTCGATTGAAGTTGTTAGGAGAGTCATTGAGTGGAAAGACTTAGATGAACATCCATTAGAGGGAACTGATTCAGAGTCAGCCCAGCCCCCGGAGTGTGCAAAGATTACTTTGACACCTGCTGACACTCAGGGGGCAAATGAAGTCAAGTACATTGCTACCAAGAAGCTTGACTGTAAATGGTTTCTTTTAGTGGCAAGATTAACGCAGCTAGTGAATGAGTTTACTGTGGAAAGAGAACATGTTATTGTGTCGTTTTTAACGTTGTGGGAGTCTCTAATATCTGTGAAAGCAAATTTGTCAGTGACTGATACAAAAGAATTTTACTCAGGACTAGAACGCCTCATGACTCCACTAACACGCCACACTCATACCGTAGTTTGGCGTAAAGTTCTTGATCTCTACAACGAGGTCTTGTGTTATGGGAGTACGCTGGCCCTCCAGGACGTGTTAGCAGAGGAGCCCTGTACCTTGGCCCACCTCCTGATCCGTGCAGTTAAGGATCGTAGATTTCTGGAGTGTGTGCCTTGTGGGGGGTCAGCGGGAAACAGATCACAACCAATTCAAGGCTCCACTATGGACACCAGTGCTGGGCCCAGCTCAGGAACGACGAGTGGCACAGACCAGAGTGACCGAACAATACTTCACAAGGTGGTATTAGTTGTTTTGAAAGCTATAGCAGTTACAGTGAAAGAAACTCGATGTGATTCTTCATCTGAGAATTCCTCACGGTCTGGTGGCTCAGGATCAGAAGATGTAGATATGGCCATAATTGAACGTAGTTTAAGAGAAGTAATCCGCAAAGTAGATGATTTTGTGAAGTCCAAGTTGCCTTTCCATCCTGAAGCTCCGATGGCAGAGTGGATGGTGCGGCTCTTTGCTGATCAAGATGATTGGCTAGTTGAGTCTATGGTCTGTGGCTTAGACATCTTCACTGGCCTGGGCCTTCGAATCAGGTAATGTATAGCTTTATCTTGCCCTCAAATCAGTAAAACTCCTACTATGATGATTTTAACTTGCTAGCCACTGTGGGGCCAAGGGCTGCATCTTTAACATTAAAAGGCGTACCGATGGTGTGCAAATAAAATGTTTAGGAAGGAGAATGCATGTCACCTTGTTGAGATGGTGGAAAAAGGCTGACTGAACTGTAAAGTTTGTGGCCAGACAGATGCCACAGAAATACATTAG
Source organism: Panulirus ornatus (assembly GCF_036320965.1). Classification (NCBI taxonomy): domain Eukaryota; kingdom Metazoa; phylum Arthropoda; class Malacostraca; order Decapoda; family Palinuridae; genus Panulirus; species Panulirus ornatus. Next base: position 10,056,742 of record NC_092263.1, on the reverse strand, counting down.
AACACTGCTGGGATGTTTTACATTGTGAAAGCATAGAACCTTTTAGGTTTAGGTCTAAACATACCCAGTAGTAAGGAACTGGTGCTGGGAATTCTGAAACTGTATCACTTTTTTGCTTCTATTAGTTAGATATATCATAGTTTATGAAAGATTGTAAACTTAAGAAATAAACCAGCTTTTAACAATTGATATCATGAATATCTTGCCATAGCAATCTGACAGAGTCTGTGTGACTTCTATAATCCTTTAATGGCCTGCTGATCGTAAAAAAGTTGTAGGTAATACTGAAAATGTTTGACGGAAATATTGATATAAAAGATCTAGGTCCATCTCAAGATTCGCCTTCTATTTGAAAATGTACCGTATCCCTTGCTATTTCCAAAGCTTTTGATGTCAGCTGTACCCATACCCCTGAGATATTTGTTGTGGCTGTAATTTCATCACACATAGCTGAATAGTGTAGTGAAAGCATGGTTCTACAAATATATGGGCGTCATAAGAGTAATGTATAGAAATAGGTTAGTTTTCCTCAGTCAAAGCCTTTGTGTGGAAATAGTTCATTTCCTCGTTGACGAAAATATAAAGAATTAAAGATTAATGGAAAAAAAGACATTCCCTCTTACTCTTATGCTTTTTGATTTAAAGATTTTATACTGTTGAGTTATATAAGAAAAACTGTTTAATTATTTTGTTGCAGGCATAGGATTTCATTTTGATTCAGTATGACTTAAAAGTACCTTGTATTTCATATGTAAAGTGATAAGGAGGTGGATTACTTTGAATTATAAGAAATGAACTACTTTCTGTCAGCTTTCTTGTTAAATGCTATTTATTTTAACTTTTGTGCCACCTGTATATTAACAGGCACATCACACTGTCAAAAACTGTTACTGTATATATGTGATATTTTTTATCTGTGGGGGCTGGTGTGGTGTTAGAACATGAAAAATTATGTGCATGAATGATGTAGCTGAAAGAAATGGCTTATGGAACACGATTTCTCAACAAATTGATTTGTAGATTAGAAACAGCTGAGATGCTTTTCCAACAAGTTGGTGTGAAAGTAATTATCAGAGTGAGTGCATTGAAGAATGAACAGTTAAAAGGTGAGGACATTTTGCAGTGTTATGAAGGGGTCACTAAAATAAAAGAGATGACAAAGATGGTACGTTATGGGAAATTAGGAGTTAAAGAATTTTCATGTGAAAGGACAAAAATGAGGATATTTTGATAAAGTATTTGAAGATCAGAGTGGTGAAGGAGGTAATGGTGTTTATAATGATTTATTTGATGTTTCAGGCAGCAACCAGAACTTCATGCGTGTGTCAACCCTCACACCACCTTCCTTGTGTTCCTCGAGACCATCTACTTGGAACATGATGTGCTCCTTGATCTTTTAGTATCTAACGAGACATCCTTCCTCCTTTACTTGCTCCGCTACCTCAAATTTATTCGCCGCAGCTGGCATGAGTTTGCATCCCACTGTGGTCGTCAACTGGAAGAGGTCATGACCGTTCTGATCCGTCTTCGTTTTGCCATTGACCGTCTGGTGTCCAAAAACCTCTTCCCTTATAATATAAACCCTGTTCTTAAGTTGCTACAGAAGTGTGAGGAACTGTATGAAGTAGGAGATCATTAATGTTTGGTCAAGGTTGAGAAGTACTCATTTGTTGTACTTTGGGGTTTTGAATGGTTTGTGAAGAATGTTGATGAGAATCCTGTAGCTGTAACAAGGGCCCCTTGTTATCCCCAGTTTTCAACTGCCATTTATCGTGAGTCATATCAACAGACCAGCTGGTGCATGGTATCTCCTTGATAAGTTATTACTGGTAAGTTATGCAGTTAATTGAACTATGTTATACTTCATCATAATGTACCTGGAGATCAGTAAAACTATCCTCACTGTAACTTTCCTCTGACTTCAAGTTTATAAGCGCTTGGTTCACTTTTCAATACCATGATTAATTCTTGTTCAGCTTCGTTTGAAGTCATCATAATATTTTCAGATTATCTGTCTGATTTGAGTCTTCCATTGTATGTTCCCAAGCCTCTTTCCAACCTTCTTTAAGAATTCACATAAATGTCACATGTATCTCATGTTTAGATAATTTATTTGAGTGAAAGGTAAAGTGATTGTATTTAATGTAATAGTTTACCATGAAAGCCATCCTTATGGTATCATTGGCATAAATTCATGTAGTGTTACATGGTTATCGTATACTCATATTGAAATGGAGACAAAGTGTATCTTGAATTTGGGTTATCTAAAAGGAGAGAGCACTGTACTTTTCACTCAAACCTTTCATTATTACTAAGTTACCTCACATTTAGAAGTGTTCAAAGTATACCTAGTAATTTGGCTTTTGTAATATTAATGAACAAAATTATTAAATAGCTCTTACCATGATTTACTTAATGTATTGTGCTCCCGTAAAAGTTTAAGAAAGGAGGTTGTTTAAAATCACAACTGAGAGTCACAAACTTGTGTATGGAGTAACTCAAATGTAGTTAACCTGGGGTTGTTTTATTAGTATTATCTGTTGGGCTGGACTTTGAACTTACCAGCTATGAATTACTGATCATTTTTCTGCAGGACAGTTAAAGATCACTTGGTGCTCTTTATAGATTATAACTGTTAATATGTAGAAGCCAGTTATTTTATGCCCTTATAGTGAATTATAAGTGACTTGTGACAAAACTAGGACACCTAATTGAAATGATTGCTGCCAAGTGTAAATGACAGTTAGACAGTTGCATTCCTCGTGTGTCATACATTTTGTATGTCATGATTGTGTTTATGTAAAAGGATTCTGAGATGATATCTTCTTAGGAATGAATTTAGAAAGGAATCTGTATATTTAATCTAATTCTTCATTTCGTGCATTGTCCCTTGATTTCTTTTTTCTGATATGTGATGGAGGTGATAATAGTTGCCTTAAATCCATAGTTTTTCTCATTCCTTGGGTCACATTCGTGAGAAATGCTCCAGTTTGCTGATTATGTTTTGTATTTACCACCATCCATTACCCAGATCTTTACAATTCTTTTATGTCTATAGCCATTCATAATTTTCCTATAGAATAAAGACTGTTAGTTTTTGATTTGGGAGTCATTGTGATAGTGTGGTATCAAGTAAGACGCACAGTGCTGTACTTAAGAGAAAATTTGGCTTAGGCATTGCTACTGTTAGATATCATGTGCTTTGCCAAGACTACACTAGTCTGCAGTTGGTAGACTTGCATGTGCAATCTGTTCACTGCCTTTAACTTTGAAAAAAAAAATTCTATTGTTTCTAGCTTCAGTGGGGTAGGTCCAGGAGCACACAAACAATGTCCCCATTTAATCTCATCCACGTTCTAGCTGTTGTGGCTTGTACATTAAAGATATAGGCCTCCATCTGCAATTAAGTCCCATATACCAGTCTGTGTTTCTTCTTAATGCTTCTTATACACTACCATGAGAAATTTTTTATGCTTGAAGTGCATGCTGCTCATAAGATCAGAAAAGTTTAAGACATTTAAGTGATGATCAATGAATGATATAATAGATTATGTAAGACACAAATTAGTGATTATCTTTGTATTCCGGAAAAATGCAGGGTAGAAAGTGTGAAAATGATGGAAGTCTTAGTGCTAGAACACTCATGACTGCCTTTGGTTCGAAACATTCAGATGATATTCAGTAAATGATATAGTAAATTGTGTATTTTGTTTGTTTTTTTCTAAATGATTCTCTTTGGTAGGTTCTTCCCAAATGCATGAACTAATGATTATCGAGATATCTGCAAACATTATGGAGAAAATGGGTGGTATATGGAAGATCTAGTGAACCCCAATGCTTTGGTAGAGATGTGTGCCCCAGCTTAGCAGCCCATGTGAATATTATACTTCTATGTGTGATTCTTAAGATAACGGCCACATGAATTAGAGAGTTTTACTATTGATTCTTTAGATAAGCAGCAACTTATGCAAATTGAATTGAAAACACGTAAAATCAGGACACAAGTGTAGTTATTTTTTTTTATGTAACATATGAATTGGAGTGATGGGTTGCATGAAGGCAGTAATGGCAAAGCCTGCCTCTGGTTGCATCATAAGGACTAGGGACCTGGCCAGGTCCACCATCCTGGAGCGGTTTCTTCTGTATTGAGTTACTCATGCTTCTCATGGAGTTACTTTTGATTAAGGCTAATTGGATGGATGCATTGAACCCTGAAATTTACAACAACACAACCAATTTTGTGAGGTTCATATAGTGTCCAGGCAGTTGGCTACATGTCCAGGCAGTTGGCCACATCCACTGGCCAGGACCACAGGTCATGAAGTATGGTGATGTAGCATTTTTGTCTGGATGGGGTAAGTGCAGGGCATTTAAGAAGTAGATTTTCATTGTCTTGGTTATGGAAGTTACACCTTGTTGATGAGGAACTCTGGTATGTTAAATGATTGCTTGTTTGGTTGAAGAAATGTATGGTGCCTAGAGCACAGGCTTGCAAGTGTGACTTGTTTGTTTGGAGCATGCGGTTGTAAATGAGTGTATGGCTGGTAGAATGGAGTTCAAGTTTGAGTTGAAGGGCCAGTTATTTAGTGTTTGTTGGTTAATTTTAGTGTGAATGTATTCACTGAGGGTGAGGAGGGATCTTCGTGTAGAGTTGACGTGTTGAGCCTTTTATTGCAGCACAAAGGTTAATGGGTTAAGTAGAAGCTCGGATAGGAGGGGGCTAATACTGTTGCATGAAAGTGGGCACCCGGCATGGTAAGATGGGATTGCATTAGTACTACTTTTGTTTCCTTTTGCTGGTGTTAAGTGCTCAGTCGTTAAGCATCACTCATTGTTCCAAGTCCTTTTGTTTAGGATGGCTTGGAATTTAACAATGTCTGCTCTTGAAAGGGTGATGGTTGACCAAGCAGGTGAGGCCTAACTGAGAATGATATGGATAGGTTGCATGCGGAAGATAGTGATGAATTCTCTTTCTTTTCCAAGACTGTTGTCAGTTTGTTTGTTTAGAATATGTGATGATGTTTGTGATATGGGGCTACAATTCATTTGTAGATTGTATGTGATGCCTAGTATTGTTTTCTTGAGTGGGAGTGGTTGATCATTTGAGATGACAGTATGGTGTAGGTTGGATTCATATCTAACAGGTTAAGGAGGTGATGCTGGGGGTCTATGGGTACCGATATTCTGTTTTATGTATGTCAGTATTTTGATGCATGATGTAGTGTTGGATTTTTATTGCTGAATGCATTGCATACCATAAGATTATTATCTGTAACATGAACTTTGAAAAAGACTCGATTGCTTGGTAGATAATTTTTTTATCGAATACATGAGGATTGTTTTATCATTATGATACACATTCTTTATGAGGATGTGCTGAGACAGAAATAAAAACTATAAAAGATTATGAGTTGGGTTAGAAAAATATAATCTGGCAAATCTAATAAGCAGTATGCCCATCATACAAGATTTTCTCAAAGTGTATTTTTCTTGCTTTCAAAAAGACTTTGAACCAGTGATACAGACGTTGAATTGTGATGGCAGGACATTGAACTGATTTTATGAACATTTGTTTGTGTTGACGAAAGACTGAACTTACTATTATAGCATTCGTTAGTTTTACCAGAATGTGCTCACGCTATTCATGCATTCATTTGTGCAGTCAGAAGTCTATGAAATGATCATATAAGCATTATGTAGTGCTTTCAGAAGTTTTAGTCACATTAGCATGTTGATCATAATTGACCCCAAAGGACTGCGTAGTAGTGGTGATTAGAGGTAACCTTTGCTCCTCACATTGAGGTGGCAGTCATAATTAGCAGCTAATTGTTACATAGAGTTGGTAGTCATAATGAGTCCCTGTTGATCAAAGATACTTTTGTGCTAAACTTAAATAGTAGGAAGATGGACAGGAGATCCCCTCAGCTTGTCTCTAAGCAAATGTGAAACGTACACTAGCCAAATATGCAACAGAACTTGCATGTTCATGACAAATAGCCAGTCATGCAGACACTAAAGGATGTTTATCACTTTTCGACTCCCATATTTAAAGTATAATTGATTCCTCACCATTGGTGTGATCATTCAGTACAGTTAGCATAAGACTTTAAGCTAACTCAATGAACATTTATTAATGATGACATAAGATTGAACCCACTTAATAAGCATTTGGCATTGATGCCAAAACATTGTGAAGCGAATGTACTGTTGTTCTGTGTTGTTGAGAAAACTACCAAGCAGCTTAACAAGCATTCATTACTGTTGGCGTAATACTGAACAGACAAGGCTGAACAGACTGTAAAAGCGTTCTGAATGGTTACTCTAGGACTGTGAACTGACTGAGGACATATTCATTAGTGAAGCTGTAAGAGAATGTTAAAATGTGATTTGTGTAGTCGTGGGTAGTAGATACATTATGTATGTCATAAAGCATTGGCATGTCTCATGATTATGAGTCAACTTTGTTCATGTGTGCAAGTCTCATTGTATTCCAACAAGCACAAAAAAAGTAGAAAAATAGATGTCATGTGTTATGTATTGTTAAGATGTCCTAAGTTTTAATTTTTTCTCTGTTATAACCATTCTGATTTTTGAGATTGTTAAAAGATTGTAATAGCAGTCTTGTTGAAGATATACAGTTTTGATGGGAGTGCACGCTTGGTTCATCTCCCTATGTCAAAGAGTGTATAATATATTTTTGCTGTATGGTGAGGGAGTTCTACACTTGTGGGGCTCCATCTCTTATACTGTATGGGAAGGGAGTTCTACACTTGTGGGGACCCCATCTCTTTTACTGTGCTGGAAGCGAGTTCTACAATTGTAGGACCCCCTCTCTTCTACTGTATGGGGAGTTTTACACTTGCAGGGCCCCATTTCTTTACTGTATGGGAAGGGAGCTCTGCACCTGTGGGACCCATCTCTTGTACTGTATGGGAAGGGAGTTCTGTGCTTGTGGGGTCCCATCTCTTGTACTGCATGGGAAGAGAATTATACACTTGTTGGGCCTAGTATCTTGTCCTGCACGAGAAGGGAGCTCTACCCATGTGAAACCCCATTCTTGTACTATACAGGGAGGAGGTTCCACACTTGTGGGGCTCCTGTACTGTGTGGGGAGTTCTACACTTGTTAGGTCCTATCTCTTACTGTATGGGAAGAGAATTCTACACTTATAGAGCCCCATCTCTTTTGCTGTAGAGGAAGGGAGTTCTACACTTGTGAAGCCTCATCTCATCTACTGTATGGAAGGGAATCTTACACTTTTGGGGCCCCATCTCTTGTACTGTACTGGAATGGAGATCTGCTTTTGTGGGGCCTCATCTCTTTTAATTTCTGTACCTTCGTATTACTTTTTTACTTATATGCAGTCCACATTTACAATTTTATTCTGGTTTTTTCCATTTAGCCTCTTCTCTTGCGCTCTAATACTACTTATTTACATCTTTTTTTAAAAGTTTCTTAATATCATATTTTGGACTCGCATTCTTCTGTCATTTTGTATGTGCATGTATGTATGTATGGTATTTATCCAGGACAGGTAGGGAGTTTTACTCACTAGTGGAAATTCATCTTCTGAACTTTCCTCATATCACACGAGTTTTAAGCGTTTACATCTTGTCATCATTCACAAAATCATCTTTTGCTCTATTCATTTGCTACTTTGATGCTATGATATATACTTCATTACTTAATTTCTTGTAACCATCCTGGGTGCTCTGTCCCTATAGCTTTTGCAGAACTGTCCACTGTCGACTTCCATACGCTGAGTTAGGAATTTGAAGGTTGTGATTATGGCACCATTTAGTCTTCATTTCCTTAGTAGGCAAATTTATAGCATCTAACTTCTAACCATAACTCCACTGTCTTTATTCTGGTACCATCTTTGTTGCCCTCCATATTGTGCTTCTTTTAGTATGGGCAACAAGCTAGAGAAGCATATTCTAGTTTTGGCTTAATATACGTATGTTGAATGGTTTGCGGAATTATTCGACTATTATTTATATGCAACTTGCTGGCAAATGGTTTCTCTCCTTTACAGATCTCCTAAGATGGAGCTATGGCTATAGGTTTGGCACACTGTTGCGTCCCAAGCACCTCTCGCACAGATCCATGCTGCTTGTTTTCTGCTAAACTATTGATGCCATCTTTGGGTGCATTCCATCGTCCTTATGTTTAATTTACTTTCAGTGAATTTTGTCAGCTGTGTGCCAAACTAACTTCAGAATTTGTGTAGCTATCCTTGTAAAGTGATATAATCCTCATTGTTGTTTCCTTCCTTCATGATCTTATCATGATCCGGATGCATGTTCAGATATGAATTTAATCCCTCTGGCAAGTCATTTACGTGGGTCTTAGGACCTAGGACTATGATGTGTTGTTGGTGACTCCAACCCATTTCAAGAAGGCTATTCTGACAGATGTCATGTGTCCCCGTCTTAAGTAATTCTGAGGGAAACTTTTTTAGAGGATAATGTAAAGATATTTGAAGAGCTGAATGGCACATTCACTTGGGTGATTTGTGCTTGAAGGTATTATTATTCATATATCATAGTTCACAAAATTTCATGTTTTATAAAGTATTCCCATTCCAGTACAACAGAATAGATTGTGCTGAAGTTTCTCATACAACAGATGGTTTGGCAAATTTTTTTCGTAGATTCTATCTTAGAGCATTCCTAAAGCTTAAGCATGGGTGCATAGATATGAGTTTAGCTTTTACCTTGAAATTTCAGCCTTTGAAATTTATCATCCGGACCAACTAGTAGAGGTGATTTAAGGTTTGATATTTCATTTTGTATGAAAGAGTTTTTTTTTTTTAGAAGAAATCCCTTAAATTTTCATCTACCTTTGCCAACTTATAATCAATTTTCTTTCTGTCAAATCATCACATTTTTCTGCTGTGACTTTTCTGAACTGCTTTCCAAACTTCTCAAACCTATTATACTCTTCCGCTTTGCTGTCTATTGATGATATTGAAGTCATCACAATGACAGTGTACTAGACTGTTTTTTACATGTACAAAAAAGGGGAATAAACTGAGGTCTATTGAGATCTGTGTAGTGGAACAGTATGTCTAAAACACACTAAGTTTAGTTGTAACTTTTATTGTTATGACATTTTGTATTTGAAAATTACTTATCCCATATCATTAGAAATTCCAGATAATTATTTTATTTCTTTAATGGTTGTACAGTTCACATAAGCTAGCTATTATTACAGGTATAGAGCCACACACTAAGAAGTGCTGCAGGCAATAGTCGTCTAACCTTACCTGTTGTAAGAAGTGAAGTGAAGCATCTTTAAACATTGTTAAATTTACCATGGAGAGGAAAATGTCAAAAACTGAGTGTTGATAAAGATTCAAAAACATTACTGAAGTATTTAGCAAATACTCCCTCGCTTGGTTGGATAAGCAATAGGTGATTTTTCTTTAGAAATGCTCAGGATTGTACATGTACATGTGAGCAGACAAGTTTGTTTTTGAGCTTTGCAGTTTTTGTATTCAACAATGAAATTTAAGATGGGTTCAAACTTCAGAGGCATGTACTTAAAATGAATTACTGTTGTCTTTGTGCGTGATCATAAAACAGGATTGCATACCATCATCACTGATGTCATTGTATATATTTATGATTTTTTAGTTTGATTAATTTTTTATTTCACTTTGAAATTTAAAAACTTCATACTAATAGTGTGTAAATATCAGTTCATTGATTTTTTTTTTCAGAAAATTATTTCAGATATTTTTTTAGGTTTATTGAGAAAGAATGTGTATGCAGTGTATGAATTGTCATTCAGGCATGTTTGTTCATTTTTAAGACCAAAAAAAACAATACTTTATGCCTTTTCTCAAATGTAATATGATGGTAATCTCCCAGGTGAGAAGGATTCATATAGGGTTATCTAACTGATGTGACAGAGTAATATCTCCTGTGTACACATTGCAAATATTCTTCTGTTAATATCATCCATGAAACTGAACTGGTATCTCATGAGTGGAGAATGTGTTTCACCACCATTGCATAGAGATGTATATCATCTTGAGTAAATAGTAAAGGAGAACTTTGAAGAGCACTTCAAATGTTTAAAATTGTGCTTGTTGGATAACTGAGACATTAAATTCTTGACATCAATCTGTTCTAATTCATTGTTTTAGTCAAGTAAGATCTACCCAATTTTAGTGGTAGTTTGTTATGTAAGCTTTCCTTTCTGTGAAATTATATTCCTTCAATAGAGTTCAGACCTGTGGGAGAATGCTTTTATTTTGTATGGTTTAAACATATCTTATTCTACCTCTTCACATATTTTTGCATCCACCTTTACCCCCAGCAGGGACCTAACATTCGAATGTAGCATTGATCTGTTTGGTTGTGTATGGCTATTACAGCGTAAATAAACCTTAAGGATTGATTGAAAATACTACTGTGTTATCGTTGGTGGCATATGTAGTGTGGGTATCTATGACAAAGCAGTCATTTCTCTGAAGGTGATGTAAAGTTTTACATCTAATTACTCTTTGTCTATACCTATATCGACCCCTGAGCACTGTACTTTCCTTAAACATCTTAACAGCATATCCAGTCCAGTGTTACTAATTGTACAAACTGATATGCAAATTGAAATCAAGTTAAGCCATTGTTGGCAACTCAGATTTTTTTTCTAGGTTAGCAGTCTACCTAGTATTGTTAGGAACTTTTTGGACCCACCACTTAAATGTTGATGAAGTTTTTTATGTCTGTCATTGATTTCATCAGCATTTCATGTGCAGCTTCTCAAAATGTTCACAAATCGTCTAATCTCTCTCACTGTGCAGTATTTTCTTTTGATACAGAATGATTATTTTTGTATTTATTTTAGAAACTATTTATTAGCGAGAATTCAAGCCTCTTTGCAAACAGTTCTTTCAACAGGTGACTGAGCATCCTGTAGAAGTGTGGATGTGTTCAGGAAACAGTTGTTTGCTAGATTTGATGGTATATTGCCTCATGAAGAGGATCATAAGAGGTAACTGTGACTGAACAGGAAAACTCTCAATGTGGCATGGACCGTCAGTAGAGTGAGCAACTGTCCATTGGATCAAGCATTGGTTTTCTGAACATAACCTAACTAACCACTGTGTATGAAAGGCATGTTCTCAGAAAACAAAGCTCTAGTCTGTAGATATGTGCCATGGACCATTAAACCAAGTTGCAGAATTCTTTGCCAGGTGTTTTGAGTGTAACTGTTCATTCTTAACACTGATGTTTAGGGAGATACAGCTACCACAGCATTTGGGAAAAAATTGTGTGTGAGCCAGCCTGTTTTCATGCGCAGGGAAAGGCTTGTTTGGTATAGATAGAGACCATAGGGAACAACTTAGCAGCATAGTTTGAATTGCTCTCTGTAAGGACCGGGAGGAGAGGATGTGAAGGCCTGCAGGCCACTCAAGTAATATTAATGATCCAAGTTTCTACCATCTACAGTAATGATTATAACATTTACAGATAGAAAATGGTGCTACAAAACTTTGATTATGCTTCACTGAATAGGTATCAATTATGTCTGGACTAATATCATTCTTGTGTAAGTCAAGCTGTTAGGAATATGTTTATAAGACCATCAGTAAATAAGACGTTGAGTAATTATATGTCTTATTTACTGAAATGCTCTCGTTTGATGTTTTTACAAAATTTCCCATAAAAATCGGGTCTGTATTAATTTTGGAAGATGAGTTTTTCTGAGTTTTTAAAGTGCTTACATTTTCTGCTGGTGATTATTATCATGAAGTAATTAGATGAATGTGGATCTTTTTTAACATTACTTTATAAAACCCCAATTTCAGTCTTGTTTGTCATTTTGATCACAGTTTCCAAAATTAGTAAGTACCTTATCTACAAATTACCCATAAGACTTAGTTATAGTGTAAATGAGGATACAGCTGGGACTGAGAAGAATGGTACTGTATTTTATGGAAGATTTCTAATATTTAGTGAAAGTTAGATTTTCATTAAGGTAGATTGATATCATTTATCTGTTGTGAATAGGAATTTGTTGATGTTGATAAATTGCTAAGAAATCAAAATGGTGATTCTATCCCTGATCGGTCAAAGCAAGATTGGCTCTTCTCTATATACTTTGCACCAAGAAAGAATAACATGCCTGTGCTTTGTCATTTTCATATTGTGTATTTTTTTAATAGAATGAAATTAAATAAAAAATAATACTGATGAAAACCATTTTAGCTCTTCCTTCTAAAAACTGAGGAGATGGGTAATTATGTTCTGTATTTAGGAAAAATTGTTGGATTAATCTTTTGATTAGATGTTTGGGATCACAGGATAGTATTCAAGTGGTAAAAAATGTTCACATAAAAGCTAAGCTGTTTATTTGACAAACTAAGATATTTACAGAGTATTCATTTCTATCCTGTGGTTGGAAGCCCCATGACTGATGAGAGTGCTACACTCGCAAGTGGTTAGAACCCTCAAATATAATGGGAATTAACTGTAATTAACCCATCAACAACCATCTGCCCTGGTGTGTCAGCCAGTTGGTCTGCCAGAGTTTTGGCACAGCCATTCAACAATCACTCTGGTCATGACATCACCAATTTGACTCGGTAAGTAGCTCAAATTTCCCACTTTCCCTAGATTTTTCTAGCCATAGAGGTAGGTCTTGCTTTTGCCATTACCCACCTTCATCATGGATAGGTATCCCTTTATATTGTAAGGGTGTGTCAAATTATTTAAAGCACAGTAATGTGTTTGTGCCTCTCTTTGCAGGTAATTAATAGGCTATGAAAGTTGTGTTGCTTTCAGTCAGTGTGGTAGTGTCTGTTTTCCTTTAGTAGCCATCTCACTTCCCTATACCTCCACAATGTTCATGTTTTTTTAATATTTTTCCTTTAGGGGGATATGACATTTTTAATTAAAAGAGGTAGGGACTAGGGCAGTGATGTGGTTGGGGTAACACTACATCAGAGCCTCATTCAATATTGGCATTGCATTCCTGAAAAGCATGACTCTGACATTATGACTTTAAGTGAATCCATTTCCCTTTGAGCATCCATGTAAGAAGGCTAGTTACATTCGTTGGAACCCTGCCAGTGGAATATTTTCTGTAGAAAAATTATGCAATGAAAGACAAAATAATTTGATGTAATGGCTACTATAGTACATGCATGTATTCAAGTGTCATTTTAATACAAAGTATACTACAGCATATTACCATTATGAATAATAAGGACACTTAAAAGATATGATCATGAAACTTGCTTTTACTGTAGAAGTGGGTTGAGGTAAGTTGACAAGAAGCCATCAGCGTAGCATCTTGGGAACTCTGGTCTTTCCTTGCTGGAAATATCCATTGCTTCTTTGATAGGCCGGAAAACCTGTGATGATTAATTTGACATTACCATAGATAATTGTTGTGGTCGTAGGAAGTAAGCCAAGTGAGCACTCCCTAGATGTCTACTGCTTCTTCATCGGGATCCAAACAGTTTAGGGCATTTAATTTAATTTCAATTTTCATGCTTTTTATTGATTTCTTACTGGTACAAGGCACACTCTTGTCACTTATTGGGGATTGTTGACTCATAATTATGGGATTATAGTCTTAAATCAGGACTTTCGACAGTGCAGCTTCATGACTTTAGCAACTTCAAAGCAGAGCTTTTCACCTTGGAGCATATCTGATCTGTAGGTTGTAGGTGGTGGGTTGTGTTTCTGCAGCTCCAACCCTGGACTGGCTCATACCCCTAATAGGCATGTGATCGGCAATCACTTCCATAGTTTGTTTTCTCTCATCTCTAGCTGGCATTCTAGTAAAAAAGATGCCCCCGAGGCTCGGACTTAAGGGGAAGAGATTTTAATCCACAGAACTTTGTTTTTCATATAGGTGTCATTATGGGGTTTGAGTGATACACTTCTGTTATAGTCCCACAAGTCAACCAGCGTATCATGATACATACGAGAACTTGGGTCTAGTCAGAAAAGGCATTATCTCAAATCCGTTTGGGGCTCAAGTTCTTTGAGAACATATCTCCTGAGACATCAATAGTCATGGTTTTTGTGCCCCTCTTGGTATTTTCATACTCTCATTCAAGATCTCACACTCTGAGTCATCAGTAGTAGATGCAAAGACAGAACCCAGAGAGGAAAAGTTTTCAGACCAGATAGTATGTCAATGACCTACCCTTTTGGGTCTTTTATATCTCTCCTGTTGGTGTGTTCATTTCAGAGAACCATTGTCAGCTGGACCATGGATAGAGACCATGGGATCTTACTCAAGTCTTAGTTGTCTCCCTCTTGATGGGTGTTGCAGCAATTAAGCCTCATAAGACGTGGCAATGAACTTTTCATCTATTTTCCATGCACATTTATACCATTTATATCATATACGCAATTATTCTTTTGTCATTAACTCCGTATTTGCACTTGTTCTGGTGTATTTTATTTCGTAGATCAGAAATTTTTGCAGTACACCTTTAATGTGAGGATTATGTTTGTTGTGGTGTCTTAGTGTTGTGACATTATCTTACAAATGTTATTGGTGTGTGTGGCGGTATGTGTGTGTTTGGACTACACATGCCTATCACTGCTTATTTTAAATAATTAAGGACAATACGACCCTGTAGCAACAGCATGACCCTTGAGTACAACATTACGACCCCTTTATACGATAGAATGACCCTTGAGTATTGCGATGTGACCCTTGGGTATGACGAACTGGCCAGTTCAAAGTCCATTTCGTCAAACTCAAGCGTTATACCGTCGTCCTGAAGGACCGTACTGTCTTGTTGCTAGGGTTAGATTTGATGGAAAACGCCTGTATAGTATAATGTTAGATAAAGTTTGAGTTCGACTTGCTAATAATGTAGAGTAGACTATACTCGTGTGTGTAATGTCCGCTTTGTCAATTTCAAAAGGAGTCTGCATGCTAAAAAGAACCCATGAAAATAACAGAAAAAAGTCAAAGACTTCACAATTTGGTGGCGATAGAGCGGGGCAATGCCCCCTAGACCCTCTATAGTGTGAAGGGGGGAGGCAACATTCCCTCCCCCCACCTATCACCTGTCACTCTCTCACAGTCCATGCTTGTCTCACAAGTCTTCACTCAGACGTCGAATCAAAGAGACAAAAGTCACCAAAGCTTCTGGAACATCTATGACCGTAAAGTGCAAAATGTTGGACCGATTCATTTCTACCAGTTTGGCTGTCGGGAATATCCATTGAGCTGGACTTCAGTTATGGAGAGTCTCTGCCACGGCCACCCCACCCTCTCAAGGAAATTCCCAGAAGGGCACAGGCGTCAGAGATAATACACAGATAACGTTTTACAGGAACAGATAACTTGTTTCGTTGTTAGCCAGTCGAAATCGGGGTGTGGGGTGGGTTGTGGAGGTCGAAGTCCTCCACACAGATCCTTCTCAAAGTCTGGTTTCCCAAACGATGTCTCGAGGATGAGATAAATGCTATAGGCGGCTGGGCTGACCTTGGCCTAACGTGGGAGAGCCACAGATGCAGGTGGATCCCAATCACCAAGTGACTGAAGCCACGCAGAAATAAAGAAGTTAGTGGCAGTGGAAAAGAAAATACACACACACACACACACACACACATGAAGACTGAGAACGAGATAATTGATTCTTTTTTTTTTTCCTTACCGTGCAAGTGTTTGTTATGA
Source organism: Panulirus ornatus (assembly GCF_036320965.1). Lineage (NCBI taxonomy): Eukaryota > Metazoa > Arthropoda > Malacostraca > Decapoda > Palinuridae > Panulirus > Panulirus ornatus. The sequence continues at coordinate 10,041,082 of NC_092263.1, read as the reverse complement.
TTCTTTAGGATTTATTTGTTCACTTGGTAATGAGTTACCAGAACGTGTTAGTTGGTAATTTCCTACAAGTTACAATTTTTATTGAGAGTGCGCGAAGATTTTTAAGCATTGAGCACAAGTTAATCCTACAGGGCTCAACGATTTTAACCATTGATCACAAGTTAATCCTACAGGGCTCAACCATTTTAATCCTCCTGAAGCACAGCTTAATCCTACAAAGTCAAACCATTTAGATCCTTGATTACGACGACCGAATCCTTCAGCGTTCGACAATTTTAATCACAAGTACGACGACTTGATTCTTAAAAGTACGACGCTTTAACACTTTGAGTATAATAACGACCTTAGCGTACGATAACTTCACTCAAGATGGTGGTCGTCCAACCATGTATGGTGAGTGTTTGAGCTGGTCCTCGATGCTCCCTCATTGATATATCTGTCGAGTGCTACTCGAACACACATACACACGCTCCCACTCGAAGAAGTATTGCGTGAGTGATGTGGACATCCAACGTTCACGCCCGGGGACAGACTTGGCAAGGTAAAAAAAAGGGATTAAGTGTGGAAATCAAGTCGTAAAGCCAAAATTTTTGATGACAGTACAATGGCGGAGACCTCGAAGTAGGAGGAGGGGGGAAGTATGGCAAATTACATTTCCACCCTTACGACCCGATGTGTTAAGCACACTATTGCCTGTTGCTAGCTCTCTCTCTCTCTCTCTCTCTCTCTCTCTCTCTCTCTCTCTCTCTCTCTCTCTCTCTCTCTCTCTCTCTCTCCTACCCAATCTACTTCATTATTTTGTACCAACACGCCACAAAACCTCTTTCATATGAATTTCTCATAAAACCATAGTCTCTCATTGTTGGTTTCTGGCGTAAACAATATATTACCGTTGTGTACACGACGGTAAACAACCTATTATCATTATCTTCATGGTGTAAACAGCCTATTATCATTATCTTCATGGTGTAAACAACCTATTATCATTATCTTCATGGTGTAAACAACCTATTATCATTATCTTCATGGTGTAAACAACCTATTATCATTATGTTCATGGTGTAAACAACATATCATTATCTTCATGGTGTTAACAACCTATTATCATTGTCTTCATGGTGTAAACAACCTATTATCATCTTCATGGTGTAAACAACCTATTATCATTATCTTCATGGTGTAAACAACCTATTATCATTATCTTCATGGTGTAAACAACCTATTATCATTATCTTCATGGTGTAAACAACCTATTATCATTATGTTCATGGTGTAAACAACATATCATTATCTTCATGGTGTTAACAACCTATTATCATTGTCTTCATGGTGTAAACAACCTATTATCATTATGTTCATGGTGTAAACAACCTATTATCATTATCATGGTGTAAACAACCTATTATCATGATCTTCATGGTGTAAACAACCTATTATCATTATCTTCATGGTGTAAACAACCTATTATCATTATCTTCATGGTGTAAACAACCTATTATCATTATGTTCATGGTGTAAACAACATATCAATATCTTCATGGTGTTAACAACCTATTATCATTGTCTTCATGGTGTAAACAACCTATTATCATCTTCATGGTGTAAACAACCTATTATCATTATCTTCATGGTGTAAACAACCTATTATCATTATCTTCATGGTGTAAACAACCTATTATCATTATCTTCATGGTGTAAACAGCCTATAGTCGTATTCATGACAGAGACATTCCTAATTTCAATGACTCACATAGTCATCTGTCATTATCTTAATGGTATAATGACCCATTATCATCATTATATCCATGACCCAAACAACCAATTGGTCATTGTATCCATCATCATCATTGTCTTCATTTAATTTACAGTTCAGATAGTAAAGGTAGTACAGATGTACATGTTAACATCTATTACAATTGGCCTATGTAAGTACTGAGTATTATTGGATCATTATGAACAGCAATTTAGTTGTTACAGCGTAACTCATTACCGATTGGTCGTGCCTGATTGGTCACCAGTTGATGGTCTAACTATTGGTCCTGGTGTCTTGTTAGTGTCTTGATGTCTCATTGGTCTTAATTTCGAACCATTTTGGGTCGTAGTGTTCTATTGGTAGTGATGTTTACCCATCTATTTTGATGTCCTAACCATTTCATCATGTTGTTAAGTTTATTTAATGATATATTAGCCATATATTCTGATGTCTCTATATATTCTGATGTCTCTATATATTCTGATGTCTCTATATATTCTGATGTCTCTATATATTCTGATGTCTCTATATATTTTGATGTCTCTATATATTCTGATGTCTCTATATATTCTGATGTCTCTATATATTCTGATGTCTCTATATATTTTGATGTCTCTATATATTCTGATGTCTCTATATATTCTGATGTCTCTATATATTCTGATGTCTCTATATATTCTGATGTCTCTATATATTTTGATGTCTCTATATATTCTGATGTCTCTATATATTCTGATGTCTCTATATATTCTGATGTCTCTATTTATTCTGATGTCTCTATATATTCTGATGTCTCTATATATTCTGATGTCTCTATTATTTCTCAGGTCATCTGTGGATAAGAACTTATCTCCATATTCTGATATTATTATTATTAATCACATTATCATTATATCATCATGTACACAGTGTGTGTGTGTGTGTGTGTGTGTGTGTGTGTATGTGTGTATGTGTGTGTATGTGTGTGTGTATGTGTGTGTGTGTGTGTATGTGTGTGTGTGTGTATGTGTGTGTGTGTCTGTGTGTGTATGTGTGTGTGTGTGTGTGTGTGTGTATGTGTGTGTGTGTGTGTGTGTGTGTGTGTGTGTGTGTGTGTGTGTGTATTATAACCATCAGTAGTAACATGTTTCCATTTATCTCCAGTTTCCATTTCCCTGATGACCGAGTCTTGCTGACGTCACCAGATGGTTGCCAGATGGGTTCTGTCTCAGCCTAGCCATGTGTCGCCACGCCCCACCTGCACCTGTTCCAAGGGCCTCCCCCTCCTCCCGGGGGCCCCGTCTGGCTCGTGGCTGGGGTAACCACCTGGTTTTCTATCCTGCCGATATATATATATATATATATATATATATATATATATATATATATATATATATATATATACATATATGGTTCTCAGTGAATGTAGATTTGCGGCAGGGGTGTGTGATGTCTCCATGGTTGTTTAATTTGTTTATGGATGGGGTTGTTAGGGAGGTGAATGCAAGAGTTTTGGAAAGAGGGGCAAGTATGAAGTCTGTTGTGGATGAGAGAGCTTGGGAAGTGAGTCAGTTGTTGTTCGCTGATGATACAGCGCTGGTGGCTGATTCATGTGAGAAACTGCAGAAGCTGGTGACTGAGTTTGGTAAAGTGTGTGAAAGAAGAAAGTTAAGAGTAAATGTGAATAAGAGCAAGGTTATTAGGTACAGTAGGGTTGAGGGTCAAGTCAACTGGGAGGTGAGTTTGAATGGAGAAAAACTGGAGGAAGTAAAGTGTTTTAGATATCTGGGAGTGGATCTGGCAGCGGATGGAACCATGGAAGCGGAAGTGGATCATAGGGTGGGGGAGGGGGCGAAAATCCTTGGAGCCTTGAAGAATGTGTGGAAGTCGAGAACATTATCTCGGGAAGCAAAAATGAGCAGAAGAGGGTGTTTTGAAATGGTTTGGGCACATGGAGAGAATGAGTGAGAAAAGATTGACCAAGAGGATATATGTGTCGGAGGTGGAGGGAACGAGGAGAAGTGGAAGACCAAATTGGAGGTGGAAAGATGGAGTGAAAAAGATTTTGTGTGATCGGGGCCTGAACATGCAGGAGGGTGAAAGGAGGGCAAGGAATAGAGTGAATTGGATCGATGTGTTATACCGGGGTTGACGTGCTGTCAGTGGATTGAATCAAGGCATGTGAAGCGTCTGGGGTAAACCATGGAAGGCTGTGTAGGTATGTATATTTGCGTGTGTGGACGTATGTATATACATGTGTATGGGGGTGGGTTGGGCCATTTCTTTCGACTGTTTCCTTGCGCTACCTCGCAAACGCGGGAGACAGCAACAAAGCAAAAAAAAAAAAAAAGAAAATATATATATATATATATATATATATATATATATATATATATATATATATATTTTTTTTTTTTTTTTTTTTTTTTTTCTCCAGCACATCCATCCTCCTGCGCACAACTCTATCCACAGCCCACGCCTCGCAACCATACAACATTGTTGGAACCACTATTCCTTCAAACATACCCATTTTTGCTTTCCGAGATAATGTTCTCGACTTCCACACATTCTTCAAGGCTCCCAGAATTTTCGCCCCCTCCCCCACCCTATGGTCCACTTCTGCTTCCATGGTTCCATCCGCTGCCAGATCCACTCCCTGATATCTAAAACACTTTACTTCCTCCAGTTTTTCTCCATTCAAACTTACCTCCCAATTGACTTGACCCTCAACCCTACTGTACCTAATAACCTTGCTCTTATTCACATTTACTCTTAACTTTCTTCTTTCACACACTTTACCAAACTCAGTCACCAGCTTCTGCAGTTTCTCACATGAATCAGCCACCAGCGCTGTATCATCAGCGAACAACAACTGACTCATTTCCCAAGCTCTCTCATCCCCAACAGACTTCATACTTGCCCCTCTTTCCAAAACTCTTGCATTCACCTCCCTAACAACCCCATCCATAAACAAATTAAACAACCATGGAGACATCACACACCCCTGCCGCAAACCTACATTCACTGAGAACCAATCACTTTCCTCTCTTCCTACACGTACACATGCCTTACATCCTCGATAAAAACTTTTCACTGCTTCTAACAACTTGCCTCCCACACCATATATTCTTAATACCTTCCACAGAGCATCTCTATCAACTCTATCATATGCCTTCTCCAGATCCATAAATGCTACATACAAATCCATTTGCTTTTCTAAGTATTTCTCACATACATTCTTCAAAGCAAACACCTGATCCACACATCCTCTACCACTTCTGAAACCACACTGCTCTTCCCCAATCTGATGCTCTGTACATGCCTTCACCCTCTCAATTAATCAATATATATATATATATATATATATATATATATATATATATATATATATATATATATATATATATATATATATATATACCATCAGAACACGACCATATATATATATATATATATATATATATATATATATATATATATATATATATATATATATATATATATATATATATATATATATATATATTTTCTTTTTTTCTTTCAAACTATTCGCCATTCCCCGCGTTAGCGAGGTAGCGTTAAGAACAGAGGACTGGGCCTTAGAGGGAATATCCTCACCTGGCCCCCTTCTCTGCTCCTTCTTTTGGAAAATTAAAAAAAATATGATTAGGTTAATATGATTAAATATAAATATGATTAGGTTAGATTAGGTTAGGTTAGGTTAGGTTAGGTTAGATTAGGTTAGGCTAGGCTAGGCTAGGCTAGGTTAGGTTAGGTTAGGTTAGGATAGGATAGGCTAGGCTGTTAGGTTAGGATAGGCTAGGCTAAGTTAGGCTAAGCTAGGCTAGGTTAGGTTAGGTCAAGGCTTCGCTATAAACTAGCGAAGGAGGAGAAGAAAGAGATGAAATTTTCATAATCCTGATGCGTGAGCAAGATGTATATGAGCAAAATGTCTTTACATTTCCAGACCATCGGTTCGAATCTCATATTAAGTTGGGCCAATCCCATGGCCTGTGTGTGTGTGTGTGTGTGTGTGTGTGTTTGGCCCACATGGCGTTTTCTGTTGATGATGAAGAGAGAAGCGACGGGGTTGGTTGAAGTAAGATGGTGAAATACACAGAGGTGTTGCATGTCCGACATGTGTAAATACACAGAGGTGTTGCATGTCCGACATGTGCAAATACACAGAGGTGTTGCATGTCCGACATGTGCAGAGAATAGATTATCTTTATCATGTTATCCACTGTGGCCACTACGGCTAGACAGGACCTGGGGGAAACACAGGCCAAGTACCCGGGGGTTACCGGACCACCGGGTAGGGGTCACGGACCACTGGGTGGGGTAACGGACCATTGGGTGGGGTCACGGAGCACTGGGTGGGGTCACAGTCTACTGCGTGGGGTCCCGGACCACCTGGGTGGGGCCACGGACCACTGGGTGGGGCCACGGACCACTAGCTGGGACCATGGACCACTGGGTGGGGCCACGGACCACTAGCTGGGACCATGAACCACTGGGTGAGGCCACGGACCACTAGCTTGGACCATGGACCACTGGGTGGGGCCACGGACCACTAGCTGGGACCATGGACCACTGGGTGGGGTCGCGGACCACTAGCTGGGACCATGGACCACTGGGTGGGGCCACGGACCACTAGCTGGGACCATGGACCACTGGGTGGGGCCACGGACCACTAGGTGGGACCATGGACCACTGGGTGGGGCCACGGACCACTAGCTGGGACCATGGACCACTGGGTGGGGCCACGGACCACTAGGTGGGACCATGGACCACTGGGTGGGGCCACGGACCACTAGCTGGGACCATGAACCACTGGGTGAGGCCACGGACCACTAGCTGGGACCATGGACCACTGGGTGGGGCCACGGACCACTAGCTGGGACCATGGACCACTGGGTGGGGTCGCGGACCACTAGCTGGGACCATGGACCACTGGGTGGGGCCACGGACCACTAGCTGGGACCATGGACCACTGGGTGGGGCCACGGACCACTAGCTGGGACCATGGACCACTGGGTGGGGCCACGGACCACTAGCTGGGACCATAGACCACTGGGTGGGGCCACGGACCACTAGGTGGGACCATGGACCACTGGGTGGGGCCACGGACCACTAGCTGGGACCATGGACCACTGGGTGGGGCTCTGCACGTTTTTTGTTTGTGCTGGAAGACATAGAATAAACATAGAAGAGGCTAATTAGAATATAAACAATTCAGGTATTGAATACGCGTATGTGTAGGAATGTATATGAATGATACATTCTCTGGATCCACATTAATAGGTGAGTTATCAATGACGAATATTATTATCATACCTGTGAAGAAGACATTATGGTCCCCAGGTATGATAACATGTTACTTGGGATGGTACTGAAGAGGGTTGATATCATACAGCCAATTTTTGGGGTATTTCCATCATGGCAGACGGTGGAGTCGCTTGCGTAACGTCGTAGTACAAAAAACCTCCCCCGGTGGCTTTTGTTGTCTCTGGGAACCGTACACATGGTGACGCCCCTGGGGGAAAGTGGGGGGGGGGGGGGGGGGGAAGTAAATAACTGTTGACACATTCCACTACACAAAAGGAAATGACTTTTTGTATGTGGAATTTCCTTCGTGATATTTTCCCCCGTAAACTAGAGTGAATTTATATATATATATATATATATATATATATATATATATATATATATATATATATATATATCAACTGACTGTTATATTTCTCTCTTGTGTCTCCCGTGATGATGTGATTATTACACGAGAGTGCACTTGGGAACTTTTCGTGTTTCATTTTCCCCTTGGACTCATAGGAATATATATATATATATATATATATATATATATATATATATATATATATATATATATATATCCCTGGGGATAGGGGAGAAAGAATACTTCCCACGTATTCCCTGCGTGTCGTAGAAGGCGACTAAAAGGGGAGGGAGCGGGGGGCTGGAAATCCTCCCCTCTCACTTTTTTTTTTTAATTTTCCAAAAGAGGGAACAGAGAAGGGGCCCAGGTGAGGATATTCCCTCAAGGGCCCAGTCCTCTGTTCTCAACGCTACCTCGCTAATGCGGGAAATGGCGAATAGTATGAAAGAAAAAAGAAAGATATATATATATTATAACGATATATAGGAACTTGATGTTAACATTCTTTCTTTTTGATTCATCATAGTTTAGATGAAGTAGATGATGATTAATGAACCATTTGTGTCAAAAACTTTAGAAAATGAATCGCCGAATTTCTATACCATACAGAAAATAGTTGGACTTGATATATAAATCTTGGTATATATATATTTCTTCCAGTTGTCTGTCACATTAGCTGCTTCTGTATATATCAATATATTAATGGGTGTAAAGTCCACCATAGCAGAATGTTTAATGGTAAATAGGAAGTGATTAAAACTTGATAACAGAGACAGAGGGAAGTTAATGGTGTTTGTAAGGCAAAATGAGCGAAATATTAATATTTAATGACATACAATACAGCACAAGGCACACTATTAATGTACAAAGAATGTGCTATACTCTTGTGGAATTTAGAGTGACGTCTTAGCACGAAAATAAGAGAAAAAAAATCAAAAGTGCTTGAGTGGGTGTGTGTGTGTGCGCACGCGCATCAATATGGCGGCTGACGAAGGCGACGACGGAGGAGGAGGAGGCGGTGAGTCAGTTGGTGTGGGCCAGGCTACCCGAGGCGTCACTAACCTCAAAGGGTAGGTGGGTAAGGTAGGTGGGTAGGTGGTGACGTGGCAGGTCGGACCAGATAAGAGGTGGGAGGCCAGCAGGTGTGTGTGGGGCACCAGATATATACCTGGCCCTACACCACACTGGCAGCCATCTTGCCTCCGTCGTCTGCTGTTGTGGTAAGTGCGCGCGCTTCCCTCACTCCCTCACTCCCTTCCTTCCTTCTTCAGGAAGGTCATGGTCGTCGTCTTGTTCTTGTGCCTCTGAACGACCCTGTTCTTCACTGTTCTTCACTGTTCATACGATTTAGTGAAAGAGGGAAGAGGTTTTCTCCTGGAGGGTAGGAGAGAAAGAGGGTTGTTAGGCCTAATGGCACTTAACGACCCAACTGTGATTACTTAATTACAGTGTATTCTAATGACTAATTACTGTAGGATTATGATGCAATTGAAGGTAAACTACTAATTAATTTAGGATATGATGCAATTGAAGGTAAACTTGATATTAATGGAATATCCTAGTGAAGAATATGTATGTATACATTAAGTACAATGTATGTATACTTAAGTATAATGTATTCTGATGAATAATTAACTATTGATGTTCTTCAGTTGTAGGTAGACTTTTATATTAATTAATTTCCCCAGTGAATAACTAGAGAGTGTTGATGAGGGCACGAAACATTGTTAAAATAGGTTAAATGTTGTTAAAGTATTTGGAGAACAATGGTTTCAAATTATGTGTTGACTAAGGTTGGTTCTAGGGCACATGGTGGCCTGGGGTAGTCGATGTATATACCTCACGAGCCCAAATGTTTATACTGTATTTAGATAATACATATATATATATATACACATTTCATTGAGATAGATATTGTATATACACGTATATATATATATATATATATATATATATATATATACACATTTTATTGAGATAGATATTGTATATACACGTTGTATTGAGATAGATAATGTATTTACATGTATTGAGATATTGTATATACATGTTGTATTTAGATATTGTATTTACATGTATTGATAGATATTGTATTACATGTTGTATTGAGAGAAACATTTTTTTTTCATGAAACACCAAACCCATCCATTGAACATTCGTGTATATAAATGATTGAAGAAAACTAAGTTATCTTTCCCCACAAAAATAAGTCGATAAATTACATATTTTCTTATAATCTAAACATGTAAGTTCCCCTCTGTACGTTTTCTTTCACAATATACATTATAAATGTTCATGTGTGTGTGTCTACAAAGTGGTTTGGACATATATATTGGAGTTAGAACTTAGGTTAGGAAATATAACATTATTTTCAGGTTAAAAGTAGGAAATGAATCCATTTCACATGCCATATCTGATTGATTTATCTGTTAATAATTTGTTTTGTGTATATAAAAAATATATTTAGTATGGGAGGTGTATATATATATATTATATATATATATATATATATAGATAGATTTACGTGGTGGAGGTGACGTCATGTGATGTGTGTTACAGGGTGTGGTTGAGCACTTGACCCGACGTCGCCATGTTGAGAGCCATCGCCTTCCTGGGCGCTGCCTTGCTGGTCGCCGCCCACCCTGCTGGTGAGTCCCCGCCCACCCTCCTGTACCCGCCCACCCTGCTGGTGAGTCCCCGCCCACCTTCCTGTACCCACCCACCCTGCTGGTCAGTCCTCACCCCCACCCACCTTCTGTACCATGAAGTGGAAGTGGATCATAGGGTGGGGGAGGGGGCGAAAGTTCTGGGAGCGTTGAAAAATGTTTGGAAGTCGAGAACATTATCTCGGAAAGCAAAAATGGGTATGTTTGAAGGAATAGTGGTTCCAACAATGTTGTATGGTTGCGAGGCGTGGGCTGTGGATAGAGTTGTGCGCAGGAGGATGGATGTGCTGGAAATGAGATGTTTGAGGACAATGTGTGGTGTGAGGTGGTTTGATCGAGTAAGTAACGTAAGGGTAAGAGAGATGTGTGGAAATAAAAAGAGCGTGGTTGAGAGAGCAGAAGAGGGTGTTTTGAAATGGTTTGGGCACATGGAGAGAATGAGTGAGGAAAGATTGACCAAGAGGATATATGTGTCGGAGGTGGAGGGAACGAGGAGAAGTGGAAGACCAAATTGGAGGTGGAAAGATGGAGTGAAAAAGATTTTGAGTGATCGGGGCCTGAACATGCAGGAGGGTAAAAGGCGTGCAAGGAATAGAGTGAATTGGAACGATGTGGTATACCGGGGTCGACGTGCTGTCAATGGATTGAACCAGGGCATGTGAAGCGTCTGGGGTAAACCATGGAAGGTTCTGTGGGGCCTGGATGTGGAAAGGGAGCTGTGGTTTCGGTGCATTATTACATGGCAGCTAGAGACTGAGTATGAACGAATCGGGCCTTTTTTTTTTTTTGCCTGTTTTCTTGGCGCTACCTCGTTAACGCAGGGGGTGGCGATGGTCTTTCCTTTAGGGCGAGGTAGCGCCGGGAATGGATGAGTAGGAGGGAGTACGACCTTAGTAAGGTGTATATTGAGCCTGGCTTCTTAACCTGACCCTCCCGAGGGTCGTGTTCTGGGTCTGGAACTGCGAAGTGTAACGACCCCCCCATGTGTAGGTGGTATAACGACCCCCATGTGTAGGTGGTATAACGACCCCCCATGTGTAGGTGGTATAACGACCCCCCATGTGTAGGTGGTATAACGACCCCCATGTGTAGGTGGTATAACGACCCCCCATGTGTAGGTGGTATAACGACCCCCCATGTGTAGGTGGTATAACGACCCCCATGTGTAGGTGGTATAACGACCCCCCATGTGTAGGTGGTATAACGACCCCCATGTGTAGGTGGTATAACGACCCCCCATGTGTAGGTGGTATAACGACCCCCCATGTGTAGGTGGTATAACGACCCCCCATGTGTAGGTGGTATAACGACCCCCCCATGTGTAGGTGGTATAACGACCCCCCCATGTGTAGGTGGTATAACGACCCCCCCATGTGTAGGTGGTATAACGACCCCCATGTGTAGGTGGTATAACGACCCCCCCATGTGTAGGTGGTATAACGACCCCCCATGTGTAGGTGGTATA
>NC_092263.1:10019542-10024542 GCF_036320965.1 Panulirus ornatus | reverse complement strand
ATCAGTTTTATTATTTTTGTGTCACTCAATGTACATATGTGTTTACTATTGATATTTCTTATACTTGTTTTCATTTGATGGATAAAGGGACATATGTATTATATTCTCCAACATCTTGGCCTGTATTGGAGGTAACAATGCTTCACTTTATTGAATTATTTATAATAATATGATAAACAATAACGAGGGAAAGGGATGGTTGGATAACCAAAGTCTTAAAGGTGTTGTAGTTCCCCGCTCCACCGTAGGGCGGCGCCTCGATCGCGTCAGTCACGTGATCGGGTTGTGTCGTCACGATGGCGCGCGCGCGCATCAGTCAGTCACGTGACCGGGTTGTGTCGTCACGATGGCGCGCATCAGTCACGTGACTGGGTTGTGTCGTCACGATGACGCGCATCAGTCAGTCACGTGACCGGGTTGTGTCGTGACGATGGCGCGCATCATAAAGTCACGTGACCGAGGTTGTGTCGTCTCTCCTGCAGGTGGCGATGACGCTGTCCATCCCCCGCCTGGCCTTCCACACGCTGGACTACACCCTGGTGGGCACTCACAATGGCCAGGCCGTCACCCATGCTGGCGCTGGAGAGTAAGTCTTCCCTCCCTCCCCCACCAGCAGCAGGAAGGTGTATATATATATATATATATATATATATATATATATATATATATATATATATATATATATATATATCTGACTTCATCCCCCGTGTGTGTTTACCTAAAGTTTATATTCAGTGGTGTTCAACTCCCTTCAGTAGGGTTGTGGATCCTAAGTACACGATGCTCACTTGTTGGTTGGAACCTTTCTTTTTTCTTTTTTATTAGAGTTGAGTTAGCCAGACTCCATTATATTAAGGCCTTGAACACGATCCTTGGCTGGGGTAACCTAGCCATCGACCAAGTCATGTATCAATTCATTTCAAAACTTGGGGTTGGAAAACCTCTGGTTCTCGCTTGCTTGACCCATGTTTTATATATACTCATTGATGCTAATATGATAAACCATAAGGTTATGGTGAGTGAGGTTATGATGATGAGTGAGGTTATGATGATGAGTGAGGTTATGATGATGAGTGAGGTTATGATGAGGTTATGATGATGAGTGAGGTTATGATGATGAGTGAGGTTATGATGAGGTTATGATGATGAGTGAGGTTATGATGATGAGTGAGGTTATGATGATGAGTGAGGTTATGATGAGTGAGGTTATGATGATGAGTGAGGTTATGATGAGGTTATGATGATGAGTGAGGTTATGATGATGAGTGAGGTTATGATGATGAGTGAGGTTATGATGAGGTTATGATGATGAGTGAGGTTATGATGATGAGTGAGGTTATGATGATGAGTGAGGTTATGATGAGTGAGGTTATGATGATGAGTGAGGTTATGATGAGGTTATGATGATGAGTGAGGTTATGATGATGAGTGAGGTTATGATGATGAGTGAGGTTATGATGAGTGAGGTTATGATGATGAGTGAGGTTATGATGATGAGTGAGGTTATGATGATGAGTGAGGTTATGATGAGTGAGGTTATGATGATGAGTGAGGTTATGATGAGGTTATGATGATGAGTGAGGTTATGATGATGAGTGAGGTTATGATGATGAGTGAGGTTATGATGATGAGTGAGGTTATGATGAGGTTATGATGATGAGTGAGGTTATGATGATGAGTGAGGTTATGATGATGAGTGAGGTTATGATGAGTGAGGTTATGATGATGAGTGAGGTTATGATGAGGTTATGATGATGAGTGAGGTTATGATGATGAGTGAGGTTATGATGATGAGTGAGGTTATGATGATGAGTGAGGTTATGATGATGAGTGAGGTTATGATGAGGTTATGATGATGAGTGAGGTTATGATGATGAGTGAGGTTATGATGATGAGTGAGGTTATGATGAGTGAGGTTATGATGATGAGTGAGGTTATGATGAGGTTATGATGATGAGTGAGGTTATGATGATGAGTGAGGTTATGATGATGAGTGAGGTTATGATGAGTGAGGTTATGATGATGAGTGAGGTTATGATGATGAGTGAGGTTATGATGATGAGTGAGGTTATGATGAGTGAGGTTATGATGATGAGTGAGGTTATGATGAGGTTATGATGATGAGTGAGGTTATGATGATGAGTGAGGTTATGATGATGAGTGAGGTTATGATGATGAGTGAGGTTATGATGAGGTTATGATGATGAGTGAGGTTATGATGATGAGTGAGGTTATGATGATGAGTGAGGTTATGATGATGAGTGAGGTTATGATGAGGTTATGATGATGAGTGAGGTTATGATGATGAGTGAGGTTATGATGAGGTTATGATGATGAGTGAGGTTATGATGAGGTTATGATGATGAGTGAGGTTATGATGAGGTTATGATGATGAGTGAGGTTATGATGAGTGAGGTTATGATGATGAGTGAGTGAGGTTAGGTTTTCTTGTGTCTTGCAGCGTGACCATGAACGTGTTCGGTGTGCAGGTCAAGTTCAAGACAGAGAGCTTCTCACTGGACCCCATCTCTGTGTGTGTGGAACATGGCACCTTGACCATGGATCTCTCTGTGGACACTATTGATGTGAGTACTACAACCACAACCACGATCATAACCACAACCACCATCATAACCATGATCACAACCACGATCACAACCACGATCATAACCACAATCACAACCACCATCATAACCACAATCACAACCACGATCATAACCACAATCACAACCACAGTCATAACCACAATCACAACCACAGTCATAACCATGATCACAACCACAGTCATAACCATGATCACAACCACAGTCATAACCACAATCACAACCACAGTCATAACCATGATCACAACCACAGTCATAACCATGATCACAACCACAGTCATAACCACAATCACAACCACAGTCATAACCATGATCACAACCACAGTCATAACCATGATCACAACCACAGTCATAACCACAATCACAACCACAGTCATAACCATGATCACAACCACAGTCATAACCATGATCACAACCACAGTCATAACCACAATCACAACCACAGTCATAACCATGATCACAACCACAGTCATAACCACAATCACAACCACAGTCATAACCACGATCACAACCACGATCATAACCACAATCACAACCACCATCATAACCACAATCACAACCACGATCATAACCACAATCACAACCACAGTCATAACCACAATCACAACCACAGTCATAACCATGATCACAACCACAGTCATAACCATGATCACAACCACAGTCATAACCACAATCACAACCACAGTCATAACCATGATCACAACCACAGTCATAACCATGATCACAACCACAGTCATAACCACAATCACAACCACAGTCATAACCATGATCACAACCACAGTCATAACCATGATCACAACCACAGTCATAACCATGATCACAACCACAGTCATAACCATGATCACAACCACAGTCATAACCATGATCACAACCACAGTCATAACCACAATCACAACCACAGTCATAACCACAATCACAACCACAGTCATAACCATGATCACAACCACAGTCATAACCATGATCACAACCACAGTCATAACCATGATCACAACCACAGTCATAACCACAATCACAACCACAGTCATAACCATGATCACAACCACAGTCATAACCATGATCACAACCACAGTCATAACCACAATCACAACCACAGTCATAACCATGATCACAACCACAGTCATAACCATGATCACAACCACAGTCATAACCATGATCACAACCACAGTCATAACCATGATCACAACCACAGTCATAACCATGATCACAACCACAGTCATAACCATGATCACAACCACAGTCATAACCACAATCACAACCACAGTCATAACCACAATCACAACCACAGTCATAACCATGATCACAACCACAGTCATAACCATGATCACAACCACAGTCATAACCATGATCACAACCACAGTCATAACCACAATCACAACCACAGTCATAACCATGATCACAACCACAGTCATAACCATGATCACAACCACAGTCATAACCATGATCACAACCACAGTCATAACCATGATCACAACCACAGTCATAACCATGATCACAACCACAGTCATAACCACAATCACAACCACAGTCATAACCATGATCACAACCACAGTCATAACCATGATCACAACCACAGTCATAACCATGATCACAACCACAGTCATAACCATGATCACAACCACAGTCATAACCATGATAACCACAGTCATAACCATGATCACAACCACAGTCATAACCATGATCACAACCACAGTCATAACCATGATCACAACCACAGTCATAACCATGATCACAACCACAGTCATAACCATGATCACAACCACAGTCATAACCATGATCACAACCACAGTCATAACCATGATCACAACCACAGTCATAACCACAATCACAACCACAGTCATAACCACAATCACAACCACAGTCATAACCATGATCACAACCACAGTCATAACCATGATCACAACCACAGTCATAACCATGATCACAACCACAGTCATAACCATGATCACAACCACAGTCATAACCACAATCACAACCACAGTCATAACCATGATCACAACCACAGTCATAACCATGATCACAACCACAGTCATAACCATGATCACAACCACAGTCATAACCATGATCACAACCACAGTCATAACCATGATCACAACCACAGTCATAACCATGATCACAACCACAGTCATAACCATGATCACAACCACAGTCATAACCATGATCACAACCACAGTCATAACCATGATCACAACCACAGTCATAACCATGATCACAACCACAGTCATAACCATGATCACAACCACAGTCATAACCACAATCACAACCACAGTCATAACCATGATCACAACCACAGTCATAACCATGATCACAACCACAGTCATAACCATGATCACAACCACAGTCATAACCATGATCACAACCACAGTCATAACCATGATCACAACCACAGTCATAACCATG
>NC_092263.1:10014542-10017042 GCF_036320965.1 Panulirus ornatus | reverse complement strand
CTAACCTAACCTAACCTAGCCTAACCTAGCCTAACCTAACCTAGCCTAACCTAAGCTAGCCTAACCTAACCTAACCTAACCTAACCTAGCCTAGCCTAGCCTAACCTAACCTAACCTAACCTAGCCTAGCCTAACCTAACCTAACCTAACCTAACCTAGCCTAGCCTAACCTAACCTAACCTAACCTAACCTAACCTAGCCTAGCCTAACCTAACCTAACCTAACCTAACCTAGCCTAGCCTAACCTAACCTAACCTAACCTAACCTAGCCTAGCCTAACCTAACCTAACCTAACCTAACCTAACCTAACCTAGCCTAGCCTAACCTAACCTAACCTAGCCTAGCCTAACCTAACCTAACCTAACCTACCCTAACCTAACCTAACCTAACCTAACCTAACCTAACCTAACCTAGCCTAACCTAACCTAACCTAACCTAACCTAACCTAACCTAACCTAACCTAACCTAGCCTAACCTAACCTAACCTAACCTAACCTAACCTAACCTAACCTAGCCTAACCTAACCTAACCTAACCTAACCTAGCCTAGCCTAACCTAACCTAACCTAACCTAACCTAACCTAGCCTAACCTAACCTAACCTAACCTAGCCTAACCTAACCTAGCCTAACCTAGCAGTGGGTTTGGGATGTCTGTGATGTATACATTGCGTGTGTGTGTCTGTGTGTCATGTATGTATGTATGTCTGTGTGGCTTTCATGAAGGAGAATGAAACACAGGAGACAGACATGGGATATATTTATTTATTTATTTATGTATTCTTCTAAAACTTATGGTGTTGACAGACCTGGCTGCTATCTCTCGTCTTCATCCTAAATTCAAATGCTTTATATATATATATATATATATATATATATATATATATATATATATATATATATATATATATATATATATATATAAATAATGCTTGCATGTCTGTATGTATGTATGTATGTTTGTAAATAGACTCCAAGGAGCATGTCTACATAGTCTTACACAATTAACTTTATATATATATATATATATATATATATATATATATATATATATATATATATATATATATATATATCAGTAATTATGAAGGTTTGTGTATATACTCGAGTTCACTGCCCGAATACACGAGTTTGTTTACATAAGACCTTAAGTCGATATATGAAACATCATTTCAAAGTAAACATTATATACAAAAATCCACTAAATATTAAAAATAATTCTGGCGGTCAAAAAAGAAAATAAATATATATTTTTTCCTGACATCGAAGGAACCAGCCAGCTTGGCAGTTTAGTTTAACAGGCAATTAAGATAAACAACTGCAACAAATATATATATATATATTTTTTTCTCAGTGGCAGTTTGAAGACTATGTTAACTCCTAGGGGCGAAAAGTATAAGACCACTGCTTAAGTGGAAAGTATAAGACCACTGCTTAAGTGGACTGTATAAGACCACTGCTTAAGTGGAAAGTATAAGACCACTGCTTAAGTGGAAAGTATAAGACCACTGCTTAAGTGAAAAGTATAAGACCACTGCTTAAGTGGAAAGTATAAGACCACTGCTTAAGTGGACTGTATAAGACCACTGCTTAAGTGGAAAGTATAAGACCACTGCTTAAGTGGACTGTATAAGACCACTGCTTAAGTGAAAAGTATAAGACCACTGCTTAAGTGGAAAGTATAAGACCACTGCTTAAGTGGACTGTATAAGACCACTGCTTAAGTGGAAAGTATAAGACCACTGCTTAAGTGGACTGTATAAGACCACTGCTTAAGTGAAAAGTATAAGACCACTGCTTAAGTGGACTGTATAAGACCACTGCTTAAGTGAAAAGTATAAGACCACTGCTTAAGTGTGTGTGTGTGTGTGTGTGTGTGTGTGAGGAGGAGGTATGGCCTCGCCCTCACGGCTGCAGTGTGAAGCATGGTCAACAACGTTAGTTGACTCAGCAGTGGAAATACGGACGGGTGTAGAGGGGGGGGGGGAGCGTTGCCAGACACATACTAGTTACTTAAAACCTTATACTGGTGACTTAACACCTCATACCAGTGACGTGATACCTCATACCAGTACTTAACACCTCATACCAGTAACAACACCTCATACCAGTGACTTAACACCACATATCAGTGACTTAACACCACATACCAGTGACTAAACACGTCATATCAGTAACTTAACACATCATACCAGTGACTTAACCACATACCAGTGACTTAACACCTCATACCAGTGACTTAACCACATACCAGTGACTTAACACCTCATACCAGTGACTTAACACATCATACCAGTGACTTAACCACATACCAGTGACTTAACACCTCATACCAGTGACAACACCTCATACCAGTGACTTAACACCTCATACCAGTGACTTAACCACATAACAGTGACTTAACCACTTCCCGGCCTGACTGACTATGACAGCCACACTGTATTCTGGTCTAGTGTGCAAATATTGATATTCTCGGCAATATTACAATATTCAGATATTCACA
>NC_092263.1:10004542-10007042 GCF_036320965.1 Panulirus ornatus | reverse complement strand
AGGTCTTCACGTTGGGGTTTAGGGGACAAGGGGGTTAGGTCTTCACGTTGGGGTTTTGGGGGGAAGGGGGTTGAGTCTTCACGTTGGGGTCTTGGAGGATAGGGGGTTAGGTCTTCACGTTGGGTTAGATCTTCACGTTGGGGTCTTGGGGACACAGGGGGTTAGGTCTTCACGTTGGGGTCTTGGGGGACAGGGGATTAGATCTTCACGTTGGGGTACAGGGGGTTAGGTCTTCACATTGGGGTCTTGGGGGTACAGGGGGTTAGGTCTTCACATTGGGGTCTTGGGGGGACAGGGGGTTAGGTCTTCACATTGGGGTCTTGGGGGGACAGGGGGTTAGGTCTTCACGTTGGGGTCTTGGGGGGACAGGGGGTTAGGTCTTCACGCTGGGGTCTTGGGGACAGGGGTTTAGGTCTTCACGCTGGGGTCTTGGGGACAGGGGTTTAGGTCTTCGCCTTGGGGTCTTGGGGGACAGGGGGTTAGATCTTCACGTTGGATCTTGGAGACAGGGGGTTAGGTCTTCACGTTGGGGTCTTGGGGGACAAGAGGTTAGGTCTTCACGTTGGTGTCTTGGGAGGGGGCAGGGGGTTAGGTCTTCACGTTGGTGTCTTGGGAGGGGGCAGGGGGTTAGGTCTTCACGTTGGGGTCTTGGGAGGGGGCAGGGGGTTAGGTCTTCACGTTGGTGTCTTGGGAGGGGGCAGGGGGTTAGGTCTTCACGTTGGTGTCTTGGGAGGGGACAGGGGGTTAGGTCTTCACGTTGGGGTCTTGGGAGGGGGCAGGGGGTTAGGTCTTCACGTTGGGGTCTTGGGAGGGGACAGGGGGTTAGGTCTTCACGTTGGGGTCTTGGGAGGGGACAGGGGGTTAGGTCTTCACGTTGGGGTCTTGGGAGGGGACAGGGGGTTAGGTCTTCATGTTGGGGTCTTGGGAAGGAACAGGGGGGTTAGGTCTTCACGGTGGGGTCTGGAGGGGGTGAACAGGGGGGTTAGATCTTCACGTTGGGGTCTGGGGGTTTGTGTTAGTAGACCAGAAGAGGTAAATAGATAAATAATTATTAGCTAGATTTCGGATGGAAATGTAAATAAATAAACAAAAAAATTGCACCATGTTGTACAGGGAAAATACAGAAATGACTTCAGTGGAAACGAACAAATAAATTGAGTTAGGAACATGTAAATTATAATTGATCCCTGAAATACATGTGGACATTAATGACGACCAAGTAATACACAATTATCCCTGACACCTGCTGACACATGTGACACAGGTGTACACCTGCTGACACATGTGACACAGGTGTACACCTGCTGACACATGTGACACAGGTGTGGTAAGTTTAGGGCCAGAGTTAAGGAGGAGAACTTGTTGGATCATACGACATTACTGGAAGATGAAAACCATTTCAGAAATACAATCTTTTATAATTCACTAAGATAAGCTTTTGCCTTCTAGCGAGATGTGATTTTCTACCTTACTGCCGTCTATATGTTCAGTATATATATATATATATATATATATATATATATATATATATATATATATATATATATATATATATATATATAAGAAGGAACAGAGAAGGGGGCCAAGTGAGGATATTCCCTCTGAGGCCCAGTCCTCTGTTCTTAACGCTACCTCGCTAATGCGGGAAATGGCGAATAGTATGAAAGAAAAAGAGAAATATATATATATATATATATATAATTTGTTGACGTGATGACGTAATGCCAACCTTCGAGTCTGCAGGAATTATGAAGTTTAATTATTACTAATTTGTTCTCTGCCTCTTTTTCATAGACAAATAAAATGAAAATAAATTTTAGATTTATATAAATGCTATCAATTGCTCATTTATGTATGATTTATATGAATAATTTGGATATTAACGCACACTTCGCAACAGTCTGCCAGGCCACAGAAAACGAGAATTATTTTTTGAAAGCCGCGACACCCGGGCTCGTCCCTCCGCGCCCGACCCTAAAATCACCTAAAATATACCTTAAATTTAGGGAAGGACGACGTTTGAAGGGAATATAAACTACCAGTTGAGTATATTGTGAGTGTGTGTGTCTCGTGTGTCCAGGAAAACCCCATAGAAGACATTGTTTACCCTCACGTGACTAGGGGAGGAGGAGAGCGCTCGTGGCTCCCCTGGCGGCACACCAACCAACTACACTAAGGTAATTGAAATTCCCTCGTGTTGACCTTATTTTTTTTTTTTTTAGGTTTCCATGATGATGTAGACGTAGGTCGTGGCTGTTATAGATAGCCCAGGTCAGGGCTGGGAGGTCCATGATGGGGGGGGAGGTTGTCATGGCGTCTGCTTGGCCCCTAGTGGTCGTGAACGTGACTATTGTGCCGACAATTTTTTTTTTCCCCCTTTGTCATTAATTCGTCTGTATTTCACTTTATGGCTAGGCCTTTGATGTGTGTTTTAGACCATAACTGGACCCATTAACGTTAGAAATAAATGATAAATGTGGAAATAATGTAATTTATATTT
>NC_092263.1:9997042-10002042 GCF_036320965.1 Panulirus ornatus | reverse complement strand
TGTGTGTGTGTGTGTGTGTATGTGTGTGTGTATGTATGTGCCTGTATGTATGTGTGTGTGTGTGTGTCTGTGTCTCACCTGAGAGTCCTGTAATGTCCATCTTGGGCAGGTTTCGAGCCTTGAGCACGACGACGGTGAGGCGGTTGGCTGCGGGCTGGTGGCAGAGGGACACGAGCAGCTCGCCACGGCCCTGCGAACGGATCTGTGGGTAACGGGGCTCAACATCATGCAGGAGAACATCCCCTCTGCTTACAACATCTACTACTACCATCTACCATCTACCACCACCATCTACATCTACAACCATCTACATCTACTACACATCGTGGGTGTGGGGTACACAGACCACAACACACCCACAACACTATCACTGACACATGTCTGATGTGGTATGGGTGTTAGAATATCTATCTATCTATCTATCTATCTATCTATCTATCTATCTATATATATATATATATATATATATATATATATATATATATATATATATATATATATATATATATATATATATATATATACCTATGAGTCCACTAGGGGGAAAATGAAACAGGATAAGTTGCCAAGTGCACTTTCGTGTCATAATCACATCATCATCATCAGGGGAGACACAAGAGAGAAATATGACAGTCAGTTGATATACATCGTTGTGTGTCTTGGACAATCACATATGTTTACCCAATGGCGTCGTAGCTTCGTGTCTTCGATGTATATCAACTGACTGTTATATTTCTCTCTTGTGTCTCCCCTGATGATGTGATTATGACACGAAAGTGCACTTGGCAACTTACCGTGTTTCATTTTCCACCCCCCCAGTGGACTCATAGGAATACCTACACGTATATATTGTCAACATGAGGTAAAAAAGTGACTGTACAATATCACACGAGTGTATGTGTTACGTTACGAAAGATACAAAGGAAATGTGACTTTACCTTGTGACGCAGCTTGTTACGAAGACGGTGGGGGATGATGGGGAGGGGGGGGGGGGGTGGCTACGCTACCTTAGGGAAGGGGGGGGGGGAGCGTGGGAGGAGCTACCTTGAAGGGACACACACTGACCTTGAAGCGGTGCTGTTCTAAGGTCACGGTGGGGCTACTACTACTACTGCTACTGTGGGAGTGAAGCTACCTTGAAAGGGCTGCCTTGAGACAGCGGAGGCTACTTTGAGAGATTTTAGGTAAGGGAGAGGGAAGGGGGGAGGGGGGGAGGTATGGGTTGCCTTGAGGGTGTCCAGGGCAAGCTTAAGGGAGGTTAAGACTACCTTGATGGAATGGGGTTTACCTTGAAGGAGGAAGGGGTATCATGGGGGAAGGAGGAGGGTTTGCCTTGAAGGAGGAAGGGGCTACCTTGAGGGAGGAGAGTTTGCCTTGAAGGAGGAAGGGGCTACCTTGAGGGAGGAGAGATTACCTTGAAGGAGGAAGGGGCTACCTTGAGGGAGGAGAGATTACCTTGAAGGAGGAAGGGGCTACCCTGAGGGAGGAGAGATTCCCTTGAAGGAAGAAGGGGCTACCTTGAGGGAGGAGAGATTCCCTTGAAGGAGGAAGGGGCTCTTGATGGAATAGGGATTACCTTGAAAGGGGGAGTGGGCTACCTTGAGGGAGGGGGGATTTCCTTTCGTGTGAGGGCTTGCTATGAGGGAGCAGGAATTACTTTGAAGGACTATTGGTCAGCCTTGAGAGAAGGATTATCTTGAAGAGGGAGTTACCTTGAGGAGTATATATTACCTTAAAGACGCAGGGTTTACCTTGATCAGGGATTACCTTGGACTAGGGTCTATCTTGAGGGAGCAGGGATTATCTTTAAGTAGCTGGGGCTATCTTGAAGGAGCATGGGTTACCTTGAAGTAATAGGCGTACCTTGAGGGAGAACATATTACTTTGAAGTGGGTGCTAGGCTTAAAGGGGCATGGATTACCTTGAAGTACTAAGTGCTACCTTGAGGGAGTTGGAATTACATTGAAAGTAATAGGAAAATAGATAATACCTAGGATTAGGAGTTACCTTGAGGGAGGAGGATTACTTTGAAGGAGCCTGGGGATTACCTTGAGCACACGAGGGTTACTTTGAAGGAGCCAGGGGATTACCTTGAGCTCACGAGGGTTACTTTGAAGGAGCCAGGGGATTACCTTGAGCACACGAGGGTTACTTTGAAGGAGCCAGGGGATTACCTTGAGCACACGAGGGTTACTTTGAAGGAGCCAGGGGTTACCTTGAATGCCTAGAGGTTACGTAACGTAACAGGTGTTACCTTGAGGGACTGGGTTGCTTTCAGGGCGCTGGGGCCGCCAGGGAGGAGGCGTTACCTTGAGGAAGAAGGGGGGTTACCTTGAGGGAGGACGAGGGTTACCTGAGGGGGAGAATGGATTACTTTGAGGAAGAACTGAATTACTTTTGGGTAATATAGATTACCTTGACGGAGGAATAGGGTTACCTTGAGGGAAGAGTGCGTTACCTTGCGGGAGGAGGTGGGTTACTTGGAGGGGAAGGTGGGTTACTTTGAGTAAGCGGGAATGGGTTACTTTGAAGTAGCGGGTATGGGTTCCCTTGAGGGAGCATGGGGTGGTTGGGTTGGTTGCCTTGAGGGAGCATGGGGTGGTTGGGTTGGTTGCCTTGAGGGAGCATGGGGTGGTTGGGTTGGTTGCCTTGAGGGAGCATGGGGTGGTTGGGTTGGTTGCCTTGAGGGAGCATGGGGTGGTTGGGTTGGTTGCCTTGAGGGAGCATGGGGTTGGGAGGATGGTTACCTTGAGGGAGCATGGGTTTGGTGGAGTTAGGGGGATGGTTACCTTGAGGAAGTGTGGTGTTGGTGGGGTTGAGTGGGTTTGGTTACCTTGAGGGAGCATGGGGTTGGGTGGGTTGGTTACCTTGAGGGAGCGTGGGGTTGGGTTGGGTGGGTTTGGTTACCTTGAGGGAGCGTGGGGTTGGGTTGGGTGGGTTTGGTTACCTTGAGGGAGCGTGGGGTAGGGTTGGGTGGGTTTGGTTACCTTGAGGGAGCATGGGGTTGGTGGGGTGGGTTTGGTTACCTTGAGGGAGCGTGGGGTTGGTGGGGTGGGTCTGGTTACCTTGAGGGAGCGTGGGGTTGGGTGGGTTTGGTTACCTTGAGGGAGCGTGGGGTTGGGTGGGTGTGGTTACCTTGAGGTTGGTGGGGTGGGTTTGGTTACCTTGAGGTTGGTGGGGTGGGTTGGTTACCTTGAGGGAGCGTGGGGGTTGGTGGGGTGGGTTTGGTTACCTTGAGGGAGCGTGAGGGTTGGTGGGGTGGGTTTGTTTACCTTGAGGTTGGTGGAGTTGGTGGGGTGGGTTTGGTTACCTTGAGGGAGCGTGGGGGTTGGTTGGGGGGTTGGTTACCTTGAGGTTGGGGAGGTTGTGGGGTTGGGTGGGTTTGGTTACCTTGAGGGAGCATGGGGGTTGGTTACCTTGAGGTTGGTGGGGTTGTGGGGTGGGGTGGGTTTGGTTACCTTGAGGGAGCGTGGGGGTTGGTTGGGTGGGTTTGGTTACCTTGAGGGAGCGTGGGGGTTGGTTGGGGGGGTTGGTTACCTTGAGGTTGGTGGGGTTGTGGGGTGGGGTGGGTTTGGTTACCTTGAGGGAGCGTGGGGGTTGGTTGGGGGGTTGGTTATCTTGAGGTTGGTGGGGTTGGTGGGGTGGGTTTGGTTACCTTGAGGTTGGTGGGGTTGTGGGGTGGGGTGGGTTTGTTTACCTTGAGGGAGCGTGGGGGTTGGTTGGGGGGGTTGGTTATCTTGAGGTTGGTGGGGTGGGGTGGGTTTGGTTACCTTGAGGGAGCGTGGGGGTTGGTTGGGGGGTTGGTTACCTTGAGGTTGGTGGGGTTGTGGGGTGGGGTGGGTTTGTTTACCTTGAGGGAGCGTGGGGGTTGGTTGGGGGGGTTGGTTATCTTGAGGTTGGTGGGGTGGGGTGGGTTTGGTTACCTTGAGGGAGCGTGGGGGTTGGTTGGGTGGGTTTGGTTACCTTGGGGTTGGTGGGGTTGTGGGGTGGGGTGGGTTTGGTTACCTTGAGGTTGGTGGGGTAGGGTGGGTTTGGTTACCTTGAGGTTGGTGGGGTTGTGGGTGGGGTGGGTTTGTTTACCTTGAGGGAGCGTGGGGGTTGGTTGGGGGGGTTGGTTACCTTGAGGTTGGTGGGGTGGGGTGGGTTTGGTTACCTTGAGGGTGCGTGGGGGTTGGTGGGGGGGGGTTGGTTACCTTGAGGGAGCGTGGGGTTGTGGGGTGGGGTGGGTTTGTTTACCTTGAGGGAGCGTGGGGGTTGGTTGGGTGGGTTTGGTTACCTTGGGGTTGGTGGGGTTGTGGGGTGGGGTGGGTGGGTTTGGTTACCTTGAGGTTGGTGGGTTTGTGGGGTGGGGTGGGTTTGGTTACCTTGAGGTTGGTGGGGTTGTGGGGTGGGGTGGGTTTGGTTACCTTGAGGTTGGTGGGGTTGTGGGGTGGGGTGGGTGGGTTTGGTTACCTTGAGGTTGGTGGGGGGGTTGTGGGGTTGGGTGGGTTTGGTTACCTTGAGGGAGCGGGGACTAATTTCTCTGGTGAGGTTGATGGAGGCCTGTGTGTTGGCCAGGTCCAGCTGTGCCAGTGGGGAGACCACCTCCCCGATGATGTCATCCCGGGAGTAACGGTCGAAACTCAGCACCACGAAGTGTAGGGTGATCGTCTGTAGTGACCAACGGCGACCAGCGGGCGGGCGGGGGGCAAGATAGTGTTACTATAACCCTTACTCAGCGCACATACACACACACACACACATACACACACACACACACACACACACATACACATACACATACATACACACACACACATACATACACACATATACATACACACATACATACACACACACACACACACACACACACACACACACACACACATACACACATACATACACACACACACATACATACATACACACACACACACATACATCACATACATACACACAATACATACAACACATACACACACACACACAACACACACTTACATACACAACACACACAC
>NC_092263.1:9984848-9996942 GCF_036320965.1 Panulirus ornatus | reverse complement strand
TTCGAAAAGGAGGGTTTCCGGCCCTTTCCCGACCATGACGGAAACAAACTTCGCCCAAGGGACGGTGGTTTCGCCCCATGACGGACGCCCTTTTCGCCCCATGAGGTACGCCCTTTCGCCTTAAATTGGTAGGGCCCTTTTGGACCAGGGACGGTACGCCCCTTCAAACCATGAGGTAGCCCGGGGGCCCATGAGGGTTTCGCCCTTTTTGACCATGAGGGTTTAGCCCTTTCGCCCCTGAGGGTACGACCTTTGACCATTGCCCCCGATTTTTGGTCCTGATTCTCCAAACCCTCCCCCTTTCTTCCTCCTCTCTCTCTCTCCCTTTATCTTGTCTTTTCTCTCTCTTTTCTTTTCTTCCAGGATGGGGGGTGGTCTTTTCCTCTCTCTCTTTTTCCCCTCTTTTTTCTCTCTCTCTTCTCTTTTTTTCCCCCGGCCAAAAAACCCCCTGGGTAAACAACAACGACCCCTTCAACCATCCTGGGAGAGAGAGAGAGAGGAGAGAGAGGATTTGATAAAGGAGAGAGAGAGGAAAAGGAAAAGAGAGAGAGAGGGGCCGGCTGGGGGGTTTTACAGGGGACCACGGGAAAATGGGTCAAGGTTTGGGCCCCGGGCCCAAAGGGCGGGTTGGGGTCTCCGGGTGCCGCTTGCGGGCCCCGGCCGGGCCCTTCATGAGGCCGTCATAACTTGAAAAGTGCCCGCCGCCGCCCTTTCAAATTGATAACGATCCCTCATTTACGGAACAAAGAAATTTTTTTTTTATGAAGTGGAGGAGGAGGTACGATATTTTTTCCCCCGCCCCTGGCGGTTTTCCCGGGCATGGCGCTCGATGCCAGAGGTAAAATAATGTGACCGGGGGTTTTGGGCCGCCGGGGCGGGGGAGGGAGTTTTTCAGCTTCGTATTTATAGCTTTGGGTGGGGAAAGTTTGGCGCCCGTTTAAATTTTAAAAAAAATGCCATTTAAGTTTAAACATTTTTTGTATGTAATTGGGTGGGGACAGGGGATCCCCTGTTAAAGGGGGCACGTTTGGTCGAACTTTTTTAAAAAAGGGAAAACTATTTTAAATTACTTTATTTTCCCATTTAGTTTTTTTTTTCCTTTTCCTTGGGGGTTAGTCCCCCTTTTATTGACTTTTATTGAAAACCTTTTTAAAGACCCAAGACGGACTTTAGTAATCGTGATGAAGCCATTTTTATTTTTACGTTTCATCGCTCCAAAACATATGGAACATTGTCTTTGGGATTTTTTTTTTTTGTGTCGTTTCGAAATTCGAGACCCTCTTATACGCACGAACAGGGGCTTGTCCCGGTAGGGCTCACAGGACGGCATTGGGGGGGCCCCCAAGCGAAGTAATTGCCAATCAAGAGTTTTTAAAAACCATCCCCTAACAAGCTGTCGGGCCCCCGCCGGGGAGAGTGTGTGGTGGAGGGGGAGGGGGGGGGGCCTTTTCCAATGTACATACGGCCGTGCAACCTCCGGGATTGTGTCTGCCAGACGCCGATGACTACCCCCCCCTAGCACCCCCATTTTTGGCAGATATGGTCAACGACGGCCAAAAACACCTTTCCAACGGGGTGGTTTTTTAAAACGAGTCACGTGGTTAACGGGGCCTAGCCCCCCCTGGGGTAAGAAAATAGAACATTTCTCACAATGAACCGTTTTGTGGGGGATATTTATCTATCTACTATTAATCTATTATCTTTTTCTAATCTTATCTTTTAAAAATTATTCTTTCCCTTTTTTTTTTTAAAAAAAAAAAAAAAAAAAGGGGTTAGGGAACTC
The DNA here is from genome assembly GCF_036320965.1 of Panulirus ornatus. NCBI lineage: Eukaryota > Metazoa > Arthropoda > Malacostraca > Decapoda > Palinuridae > Panulirus > Panulirus ornatus. Next base: position 9,995,159 of record NC_092263.1, on the reverse strand, counting down.
ACCTGGGGGCGTTTTTTCCCCCGTGGTGGGGGGGTTGAGATCCCCCCTGGGGCGTTTTCCCCCCCCGGGGGGGGGGTGTAGGCCCCCCGGGGGCTTTTTCCCCCGGGGCGGGGGTTTTGGGAAACCCCGCCGCGGTAGCACGCCCACGAAACCAAAGCCCACCCCCCAGACCGGGCTGGGCCGCGCCCACGCCTCAAAGCCCCCCACTGGCGTCCACAGGGGGAAGGGGGAGGGGTGGAAGACAACACTATGTGAGTAAAATAAACAGTAAACACGTTTGGGTAAATTTATATAAAGTTATATCCCCTACTGGCTTCTATAAAAACCTATTATATATATAATATTAATATATATATATATATATATATATATTATATAATTATTCGTATAAATGATATATATATAATATTATATAAAATTATATATATTTTATTATATATATAATATTCAATAAATGCATATATATATATATAATATATATATATAAATATTATATATAATATATATAAAAATAATAATATTTATATATATATAAATATATATATAATATATATATATATATCAAAAAACATGTACAATACATTATTCATTTATTACATGTAGTTATATTATTTCTTTGTATATAATTTCGTAGATCCAATTTTTATTTATATACATTTGCCTCCTCTCTTCTCTTCTCTCTCTCTCTCTCCCCTTTTCTTCTCTTCTCTCTATTCTCTCTCCTCTTATTTTCTCTTTTCTCCCCTCTCCCCCTTCTCCCCTCTCTCTCTCTCTCTATTCCTCTCTCTCTATTTTCTCTCTCTCTCTCCCCTCCTTTCCTCTCTCTCTCTATTCTCCTCTCTCTCTATTTTTTTTCTCTCTCTTTTCTCCCCCACTCTCTCTCCTCCTCTCCTCTCTCCAGGGCACGTGCTGTCACGGGTTGGGGGGGGGGGAGTTTTCAGGGAGGGTGAGGAGGGTCCGGCCCAGCGGTCTGGGCACGGTGGGGGGGGGGGGGGGGGAAAGGGGGGGAGGGGCGTTGTTTCAGACTTCACGGAACCCCGGGGTTTGAGGGGGCGAACCCCTTTATGTAAAGGTGGTGCCCGGGGTGTACGACCACCCACACTTGATACGATGGGACGACCCCCATCCCGAACGACAGTACGACCCCCCTCCAGGACGGGCGGTACGACCCCCACCAGGACGACGTAGGACCCCCTTTTAACACGAAGGTACGACCCCCATCCAGGACACGGTACGACCCCTTTTTAAAAACGAAGGTACGACCCCCCTCCAGACGACGGTACGACCCCCCTTTAACACGAAGAATCACCCCCCCCAATCCGCACGAAAGTACGACCCTGGCGATGTGGTGTGAAGCTTGACCTGACCCTCGAGGGAGAGAGAGAGGAGAGAGAGGAGAGAGAAGAGAGAGAGAGAGAGAGAAAAAGAGAGAGTGAGTGAGAGAGAGAGAGACCCCCCCCCCCCCCCCCCCCACCCCCCCCCCTTTTCCCCCCCAGCCTACCCCGGTCGGGGAAACCAGGCGACCGATTTGGTCCCCCCCAAGTCCCCCCCCCCAGAAGGTCACACATTACCCCCCACCTGAAAAAGTAGTGCAAGGATCGAGAAGCCGCCCTCGTGACGTATGTCTGTGTGTATGTGTGTGTGTGTGTGTGTATGTGTATGTGTGTGTGTATGTGTGTGTATGTGGTATGTATGTGTGGGGGTGTGTGTGTACCTGGTCAGCCCGTGAAACGTGATGTGTGTTGGGGCCCCGACCTCTTCTTCTTCCCCACCTCACTACCCGCCCCTCTCCCTTATACCCCTCCCCCGACCCCTTAAAACTCGTGCTCAAGGTGTATATACGGTAAACCTTTCAATACTACGTAAAAAACCCCGTATATATATAATATAAAAAATATATATAATTAATAATATATATATATATATATATTATTATATAAAATCCCTTTTGTTAACCAAATCGAGTTAGATTCTTAAATATATGTGGTGTTTGTTATTTTAAAAGAGTGGGGTGAGCAGGCGACGCGAATCGTCATTGGTTTTTTCCCCTGTTTCGGCGCTTTGGCCCGGAGTGGGGGAGGGGGGGACTATGAAGACCCCTTGGGGGTCTTCCTCTGTGTTGAAATTTTACAATTTAAAATTTTTTTAACTTCCCCCTTTCGCTTATATATATATATATATTATATATATAAAAATATATTATTAATATATTAAAGCCCTCACTATATTTTTGATTTTTTTGTAAGAAATTGAAAAGTTGATTAGATTCGAGAAAGTTCGTACACGGTGGTAGTCTGCCCGACCCGCCGCCATCTTGGTTCCTTCACTATTTCCGCCACCGGTCCCCCTTAAATCGGTTTACCGGAAGTATTCTTAAATCTTTGAAAATAAAAAAAGATTAATTTTTTTAAATCATTGTGGAATGAAATGTTATAAATACGATTTTTTTTTTTTCAATTAGCGATGTAATTAGCGAATGAGGAAAGGTTGTAAATTGAGATGGATCGTGTGAGTAGACAGGAGTAGACATGGGTCGATGAGATGGATCGTGTGAGTAGACAGGAGTAGACATGGGTCGATGAGATGGATCGTGTGAGTAGACAGGAGTAGACATGGGTCGATGAGATGGATCGTGTGAGTAGACAGGAGTAGACATGGGTCGATGAGATGGATCGTGTGAGTAGACACGAGTAGACATGGGTCGATGAGATGGATCGTGTGAGTAGACACGAGTAGACATGGGTCGATGAGATGGATCGTGTGAGTAGACAGGAGTAGACATGGGTCGATGAGATGGATCGTGTGATGTAGACACGAGTAACATGGGTCGGATGAGTGGGATCGTGTGAATAGACAGGAGTAGACATGGGTCGATGACATGGATCGTGTGAGTAGACAGGAGTAGACATGGGTCAATGACATGGATCGTGTGAGTAGACACGAGTAGACATGGGTCGATGAGATGGATCGTGTGAGTAGACAGGAGTAGACATGGGTCGATGAGATGGATCGTGTGAGTAGACAGGAGTAGACATGGGTCGATGACATGGATCGTGTGAGTAGACAGGAGTAGACATGGGTCGATCAGAGGTAGATGTTTATATTGTCGTTACACGACATTGTTACGGTAGGCGTGTGTGAGAAGACGACCTATTGAGCACGACTGACGATACGACCCTCCCCCCCCTCGCCTGGGTATGCAGGGTTAGAGAGAGGTAGAGAGAGAGAGACGTAGAGAGAGAGAGAGAGGTAGAGAAAGAGAGAGAAGAGGAGAGAGAGAGAGAGAGAGAGAGAGAGAGACTAGAGAGAGAGAGAGAGAGAGAGAAGAGAGAGTTAGAGGTAAGAGAAGAGAGAGAGAGAGAGAGAGAGAGAGAGAGAGAGACGTAGAGAGAGAGAGAGGTAGAGAGGTATGAGGTAGAGGTAGGTACGTGGTGTATCGTGGTTGTGTCGCTGGCGACAGGCTAAACAAAAGGGGGTCCAACCCCCCCCCCCCCACTGCACCCGCGCTAACCCCCCCACCCCCCCCCCCCACTACCCCCCCCTCCCCGCCTCCCCATCTTCTTCCCTCCCACCCAATATCCCTCCGTCCCTCCCCATTCCCCACCCTCCAAGCCTGCCCCCCCCTCCCCCCACACCCCATCTTCCTCCCCACCCCCTCCCACCTCCTCCCTCCCATTTTTTTCCCCTCCCTCCAGCGGCCCCCCCGCCCCCCTCGTACCAATTTGACTAATGGCCCAAGACCGTGGCCAGTTGGGCGGTGTACGGTAATATATATATATAATATAATATATATATATATATATATATATATATATATATATATATAATTATCTATGTTTTATACTTGACTGCTGTTTCCCAATGTGAGCGGGAAAAAGGGGTAGCGCAAGGATGTGAATATTAACGAGGAATATTTTTTTTCAAAATCCTAAGAAATATATATATAATATATATATCATTATATATATATATATATATATATATATATAAAAATATATATAAATCGTTATATAATATAAACTACATTTTTGTCCTCTAAATGAGGCATGTAAACATCCAATCATTCAAGTATGTTATTTCCCTTCATTATTTACATGAAAATAGAACGAAAATGAAAAATGAATTAGGTTTATATTAATGAAAACAGTGTGATGTCATCCCCTCCACCCCACCACCCGTTTTCTTTTAACTTCTCCGCCATTTTTTTGGGGGAGGTTTAATAATGTTCATATTGACACAGTGCTCAGCGGGGAAATTTTTTAAACGCCAGAGAGGCGGTGTTTGCTGCCTGCAGGGCAGCGGGCAAACACCAATGGTGCTATTTTTTTTTTTTTTTTGTTTAAGCGTTTTTTTAAGCGTTTTTTTTTTAAGCGTTTTTTTTTTAAGCGTTTTTTAAGCGTTTTTTTTGTCTTTACATCAAGAAGAGAGAGAGAGAGAGAGAGAGAGTGAGAGAGAGAGAGTAATAGAGATGAAGGAGAGAGAGAGAGAGAGAGAGAGAGAGAGAGGTAATAGAGAGAGAGAGATAGAGAGAGAGTGAGAGAGAGAGAGAAGAGAGAAATGTGTGATGGGTTGCCCTCTTTTTTGACCTGACCCCTTATACGGGTTCACCAAATATTCGCGTTTACATTTTTATATTAATTTATCATGACAATTACATTGATGACATTAATAGACATTGATGACATTAATTACGATTTCTACTAATAGGCCCCCTAAGACCCCCTCCCCCTCCCCCCTTTTTTTTTTTCCCTTCACGACCCGCTCCCCTCACCCTTCCTTCCTTCCTTCCCCCTCCCTCCTCCTCCACCTCCCCCCCCCCATCCCTTCGCCCCGCCCGTGGGTCCCGTGGAGGGTGTTGAGGCCGGAGGGAGCGGTGGGTCAGGCCAGCCCACAGGGAGAGTTTGGACCTCATCTGCACCGTCGTCACTGTCCGTTGTCGTCCCCATGCCGACATGCACGCACTCCCCCCCACCCCCTTCCCTCCTCCCTCTGCAGTTCACAACACACACACACAGGGCACACACACACACACACACACAACACACACACGACGTGGAGGCCTCCATTGTGTAGGGATAGCGTTGCTGAACCAGAGACAACACCAGACACTGGGCCGCCGCCAGAAGGTAAGGCCCGACCGCCCCGAATCCTGGGGGCTGGGTTTCGAACCCTTGCGGTTGGATTGAAATTATTTTATAATATATATTTTATAAATATATATATAAAATATATATATATTTTTATAAAAGGGTTTGAGAGTAAATTTTTGAAAAAGGGAGAAGGTTATTGGGAAAAGAAAGGGGTGGGGGTTTAAGTCAATTGGGGGTGAGTTTAAATTGGAGAAAAAACGGGAGGAAGTAAAAGGTTTTTAAAATATCTGGGATTTGGATCTGTGCGGATGGAACCAGGGGAAGGGGAAAGGGTGGATAAATAGGGTGGGGGAGGGGCAAAAAATTTTGGGGAGCCTTGAAAAATGTTTTGAAGTCGAGAACATTATCCCCGGGGAAAGCAAAAATGGGTATTTTTGGGGGAATAGGGGTTTTTCCAAAAAAGCGTTTTGGTTGCGAGGCGTGGGCTAGGGGATAGAGATGTGCGCAGGAGGATGGATGTGCGGAAATGAAATTTTTTGAGGAAAATTGTTGGTTGAGGGGGTTTTTGAGCGGTAAGTAACGTAAGGGTAAGAGAGATGTGGGAAATAAAAAAGCGTGGTTAAAGAGAGCAAAAAGAGGGTTTTTTTAAAAGGGTTTTTGGGCACATGGAGAAAAAGGTGAGGAGAGAAAAAAAAAAAAAAAAAAAAAAAAAAAAAAAAAAAAAAAAAAAAAAAAAAAAAAAAAAAAAAAAAAAAAAAAAAAAAAAAAAAAAAAAAAAAAAAAAAAAAAAAAAATTTTTTTTTTTTTTTTTTTTTTTTTTTTTTTTTTTTTTTTTTTTTTTTTTTTTTTTTTTTTTTTTTTTTTTTTTTTTTTTTTTTTTTCCAAGAAAGAATATTTGGGAAATTTTAAGGGGAGAAAAGGAGAAAGGGAAAATTGGGGTGGGGGTTTTTGGGTGGGGGGGTTTTTGTTGTTTTTGGCGGCCCCCCGAACAATCAGGAGGGTGAAAAAGGGGGCAAGGAAAAAGAGTGAATTGGGGTCATTTTGGTATACAGGGGGGGGACTGCTTTTCAGTGGATTTAAACAAGGCATGTGAAGCCCTCTGGGGTAAAACCTGGAAAAAAAGTGTAGGTATGTATATTTTCTTGTGGGGCTTTTGTATGGGACCTGTTTTTTGGGGGGGGGGGGTTTGGGGCCCTTTCTTTCGTCGTTTCCTTGCGCTAAAACCCCCGCAAAAAGCGGGAGAAAAGCGACAAATTAAAAAAAAAAAAAAAAAAAAAAAAAATATAATGGGTTTTGAATCCTATTATAAAATTTACAATTGAAAGACCATACATAACGTTTCCCGGGGAGAACCCAGCAAGTGGGCAACACTCAAAGGCTATCTTTGGGGGGGAAAGAAAACGGGAAGGGAAACAACCATGTAAACAAGGCATCGTAAACATAAAAAGAAAATTAAAATTTATAATTTTTTGGGAAAATTACATTTTTTAAAAATTTTGCTGGGTGGTGTGGGTGTGGGTTTTTCTTTCCAAGACATTAGATATTAAAGGGAATTAAAGAAGGGGGAAAAATTTTGAAATGTACAAATGTTATATATGTAAAATTTTATATTTTGTTGTGTGTGTGGGTTGTGTGTGGAAAGGGCGGTTCTTTGCCCCCTTTTTTTGGCGCTAAACCCCCCAACAACGGGGGTTGAACGTGGGAGGAGGGTGGGAAAAGGGGGGCCCAAAGGGAAAAGATTGGGAAAAAGGATCGATTTTTGGGGGATACAGGGGTTTTTACGTCTGTCAGTGGATTTTTAATCAAGGGATGTGAAGCGTCTGGGGTAAAAACCATGAAACTGTGTAGGGATGTAAAAATTTTTTTGTGTGGACGTGTGTATTTTCATGTGGGGGGGGGGGGGGTTTTTGGGCCCTTTCTTTTTGGCTGTTTTCCCTTTCGCTACCTCCCCAAACGCGGGGGACAGCGAAAAAAGTATAAAAAAAAAAAAAAAATATAAAAAAATTTTAATATATATTTTAAAAAAATAATATTTATAAATATGTATATGTTTTAAAAAAAAGTACGTCTCTCTGGGCGTCCCTCACGAGGACAATTTGACTGGCCCTGAAAAAAAAAAACAAAATTTGGCGGAATATATTTGTATATTTTTTTTCTGGCTCTGGCCACCTTGACCCCCGTCCCCTGAAATATTCATCGTTTCATTTTTCAAGAGTAGAGCGCCAACCTCTCTCTCTCTCTCTCTCTCTCTCTCTCTCTCTCTCTCTCTCTCTCTCTCTCTCTCTATTACTCTCTCTCTCTCTCTCTCTCTCTCTCTCTCTCTCTCTCTCTATTACTCTCTCTCTCTCTCTCTCTCTCTCTCTCTCTCTCTCTCTCTCTCTCTCTCTCTCTCTCAGTTTGATATTCTCTTATTTTCCTGCTAAATTTGGCGGATTCAGTGATTTTGCTGGTGGCGTCTGGCACGTAGAGGCGGGAAGGATGCTTATTGGTGGAGGTGGTCGTGACGTGTAGGCGTGAATTAAAGCTCATTGGTGGAGACGGTCGTGACGTGTAGGCGGGAATTAATCTCATTGGTGGAGGCGGTCGTGACGCGAAGGCGGGAATTAAGCTCATCGGTGGAGACGGTCGTGACGTGTAGGCGGGAATTAAGCTCATCGGTGGAGACGATCAAGTATATTCCTATGAGTCCACGAGGGAAAATGAAACACGGTAAGTGCCAAGTGCACATTCGTGTCATAATCACATCATCATTAGGGGAGACACAAGAGAGAAATATAACAGTCAGTTGATATACATCGAAGACACGAAGCTACGACGCCATTGGGTAAACATGTGTGATTGTCCAAGACACACAACGATGTATATCAACTGACTGTTATATTTCTCTCTTGTGTCTCCCCTGATGATGATGATGTGATTATGACACGAAACTGCACTTGGCAACTTACCGTGTTTCATTTTCCCTCCCAAGTGGACTCATAGGAATATATACTTGATCACGCGCAAAATTGTGATCCTTTCCAAGAATAGAAATATATTGAATATATCTATATATAAAATAGTTTACTCATTGCTTTCCAATACCGATAGAATATCTAGGTTTGGAATTTTATTCGATATTTTTTGAAGATTCGCATGCTATTCGGGCTCCAAATATCAGATATCTGGAATATCTGGCAACTGGATAACGAGGACATTTCCCATATCCGTAAACAGAATATTTTCCACGTAACATTTTTCGGCCGTTTGCTACACTGCTGATGGTGGAGCGAAAAGTTCCGTATGTTTTCGTTCAGAGCAGCCGTTCAGGCGCGCCTAGAAGTAATGACGGTAGTCTCCCTAAGTTCGTAATGGTTCGCCCATTTTTCTCAAAAGTTCGTCAATATTTGCAGTTGTGAGGAGTTGCAGTGAGAATATTTTTAAAAGCTTGGTTTGTTGCCAGCTTTGGCTGAAGCTTAGCTGACTTTTAGCTGGTTCTCGGTGAACTTAGCTGAAGTTTGGGCCAGTACTTAGCTCTCGTGTTTGTTGAGTCTTCCTTTATATATGTAAAAATTAACATAAATAAGATATTAATAGAACGTGGAGAATGCGAATGGCAGCACTGATGCTTTTAATGTGATCCAGCCAATCAACTATGGCCTTCAATGATGACGTCATAGAAACTTTGTCAAGTCAGCCAATGAACTCTGCTCTCATTCAGTGGCGTCACAAGGTTAGAGAGCCAGGCCAGCCAATGAACTCTGCCCTCATTCAGTGGCGTCACAAGGTTAGAGAGTCAGGCCAGCCAATGAACTCTGTCCTCATTCAGTGACATCACAAGGTAAGAAGAGCCAGGCCGGCCAATGAACTCTGCCCTCATTCAATGACATCACAAGGTAAGAGCCAGGCCGGCCAATGAACTCTGCTCTCATTCAGTGGCGTCACAAGGTTAGAGAGCCAGGCCAGCCAATGAACTCTGCTCTCATTCAGTGGCGTCACAAGGTTAGAGAGCCAGGCCAGCCAATGAACTCTGCCCTCATTCAGTGACATCACAAGGTAAGAGCCAGGCCAGCCAATGAACTCTGCCCTCATTCAGTGACATCAGAGCCCAGCGGCAGAGCGCGCAATGGCCACACACACGCAGCAATAACCCATCAGGACGCAGTAATTACATACCCTTGTTACCCTTCCGGTGCTCTTCAAGGACCACTTGAGTGAGTGGTGACATGGCACTATAATGCAACGATCATTCACTTGTTTATTTAATACAGTGGGGTTTAGACTTAAGTCTCAAATCTCCATCAAATGTGTGTTGGTTCTTCCCTCCTCTCTCTCTTTTTGACAGCTATTACTCCGGGTCAGTTAAGGGAAAGAATGATTATAACGAGGGGAAAAGAGGGGGTTATTTGACCCTTAAAGTAGGAATTGTGTGACCTTAGATCCGGCGAGACATGATAACGATCTAGGGTGTGTAAGATAAACGATTCCTAAAGTAATTAGGTAGTTTGCTCACCACGTGACCACCTCACAACCCATCGTTAAGTAGCCAGAACCCAACACAGCTGACACTGGGGGGGGGTGAAAAGTTGCTACGTCACGTGACTATCCAGTGGTGAGTCTGTAGCTCAAGGGGGGGGGGGGGTGGTGATGGGGCCTTTGTGTGATGTCTATTTGTCATGTCTATTTGTCATGTCTATTTGTCATGTCTATTTGTCATGTCTATTTGTGACGTCTATTTGTGACGTCTATTTGTCATGTCTATTTGTGACGTCTATTTGTCATGTCTATTTGTCATGTCTATTTGTCATGTCTATTTGTCATGTCTATTTGCGATGTCTATTTGTCATGTCTATTTGTCATGTCTATATGTCATGTCTATTTGTCATGTCTATTTGTCATGTCTATTTGCGATGTCTATTTGTCATGTCTGTCATGTCTATTTGTCATGTCTATTTCATTCTCGACGCGTCTAAGGTTTTTGGAACTCATGACCTGTTCTTATGTCTTCCCTACGACCTAACCACCTAACCACTTAACCACTTGTTTGTAACCTAACCACATAACCCCGTTTTCTTCTTTGCAAGGAAATAGAAATAAAGAAAATGGGGAGCGGGTATGACACATTTGATGTTGGTTTTTAATGTCTGCCATTTGTGGCATACACGGGAGTGTCTGGTGTATATGGTTGTAATGTATATGGATCACGGGCTGTGTGCTGGTGGATGTTGATATAATGTGTATG
>NC_092263.1:9952348-9982348 GCF_036320965.1 Panulirus ornatus | reverse complement strand
TTATATATTACATACATGTGTATATACATGTTTGAAAGCGTTATACATTACGGAGTGTATACACTTCGCTCTACGTTCGCTCAGAAGTATACTTGAAACCTGGGTGACCAGGTTGTCTCAAAATCCTTCGTCCATTGTGTCGTATTGTTTCACACACGAGTATGTTAAGTGGAGATTATTATGTATTTTTTATAATTATTATTTGCATATTTGACTTGATCATATTATTTATTTATGGGTTATTGGTTATTATAAGTTTCTGGAAATGTATTTTTCTTTTATTATTTCCATAATTTTCTTCGAGATCTGTCTATTATTTTGGCGTCGTGAAGCCATTGGCCGAGACGCACCAGATGGCAACGCCCATATGATGACGTAGCACGTGACGTCATGTTTCAGGACGAATCACCGTCCAGGGATTTTCTGTCGGTCGCCTTATCGCGTGCGTCGGCATCGTGACGTACGCCTGACGTCATGGTCAACGCCCCTCCCTCCCTCCCCAAAGATGTCAAGCCGCCAGCCAATCCCTGGTCGCTAACACCCGTGACGTTGTAGTTAGCGACCAATCAGCGCCTGAGGATTTCTGGAAAAAAGAAAACGAGCATGGCCGATGTCGGTGGGCAGGTGCAGTAAGGGCGTAAAGCGCATTAGGCAAGGCTGGGGGAACTGGTCATTATAGACGTAACGTGACTTCTTGACCCCGGAGGCCTGGTGAGTGGCACCTTAGTACAAGGACCACCATATTCAAGGTTGAATTGCCTCGCCTCCTCTATTCTGTGTCCCCTTATCTACACTTCGCTGGCCAGCCTCCTCTTCTTCCACTGACCCCATTTGCGTTGCCAGGAGAGAGAGAGAGAGGAGAGAGAGAGAGAGAGAGAGAGAGGAGAGAGAGAGAGAGAGATGTAGCAATTCCAGTATGAGTGAGAGCCAGCTGGCCATGGCTGGGTTTGGACGTATGGAGAGGATGAGTGAAGATGGACGCAAAGAGGATGTGTGTCCCATGTTGTGGAGGGGGGAAGGGAGAGAGATCATGGCGATGGAAGGATAGAGTGATGGGAGCTGTAGGGCATCGGGGCTCAAACATGCAGGAGGGTGAGGGGCATGATGCATGGGATAGAGTAACGTGGACCGCGATGTGGTATACGGGGGGCGACGACGTAGTGGGCTGAAAAAAAGATAAGAGCGGCGCATGGATCGACCAGGGGAAAGCATGGGGGGCTTTGCTGTGTGTTGTGTGCATTGTGTAGTAACAGACAGAGGGGTTGGGCGTGGGTGGATGAACCCATTGTTATACTGCTCTTGGCGCTAAGGGCCAATCAGAGATCACAGTGTGTGTGTGTGTGTGTGTGGTGTGTGTCCATCTTCAGGGCCAAGTCATTAGCGAGCGGCCCCGTTATTTACCCTGGCCTCTTCCTAATTAGCATAATTCAGTTTTCCCCATTCATTAACCCTGGCGGCTTCCAGAGGTGTGTGTGTGTGTGTGTGTGGTGTAGTGTGTGTGTGTGTGTATGTGTGTTGTGTGTGTGTGTGTGTGTGTGTGTGTGTGGTGTGTGTGTGTGTGTGTGTGTGTGTGTGTGTGTGTCAGGAGACAGTGTTGCCAACTCCGCGTCATTCTCCTTGGTACCTCATTGTCTCACTATTCCCTCATGTTTGACCCCTGCCATACCCACACGTCGCTCCCCCTCTATCTCTCCCTCTACAGGGGTGGTTTATCGTCCATTGGACTACTCTTTTCCTTCCTTTCCACGTCCTCTGTCTCCATTGGCCTCATATCTCACTCACTCCTCGCCTGTACTCACTCACTCACTCAGCGAGGAGTGGCCCCAGCGTGGGTAAAGGCATGATGAGTAAGGTGGGTAACGTGGATGTGGCGGTGAGTACGCCCCGTCAACTGGTCGCCCCGGGATCTCCTGGGTGGAGGGGCGTCGTCCCTCACCCCGTGGTCGGCCCCAAGGGGCGCCTTAACGATCGTTCAAGTCGTACTCTTAAGGGTCGTTCGGTCTTTTTGCAAGGGGGGACGTCTGGTGGTGGCTGAGGGTCGTGTGGTCGTTGAGTGAAGGGGAGGAGGCTTTTCCGGTCGTTCTTGAAGGTCGTTTGGTCGTGTTTAAGTCAGGGTTCTTTGGTCGTGTTCAATGGGGGTCGTACCGTTGTGCTCAAGGGTCGTACCGTTGTGCTCAAGGGTCGTACCGTTGTGCTCAAGGGTCGTACCGTCGTGCTCAAGGGTCGTCACCGTCGTGCTCATAGGTCGTGCTCCAGGGTCGTCCCCGTCAGTCCACCACCATCCCCTCCCTCTCAAATAAAAACGGCGATTTCCCATTTTCCACAGCAGGAGGAAGAAAACGGGAGGTGCGATCTTACCGTAAACTCCTCCAATCTTGGCTTAACCATGTCGTTAGGGTGACCTGCCCACTGGACTCATGAACTGAGCTGTATGTAGCTCGTCTCATGACGACGACCAATTTACTTTCATGGTTGTAATAAACGTAATTAAACGAGCAATTATGTACGATGGTGGTGTGCTATAATTTGTGATAATGATAACTGATGGTCATAACAATAGAATTATCAGTAATAATAATTCATAGTACCTTTCAGTATATGTATATGTATGTATGTATGTATGTATGTATGTATGTATGTGTGTATGTATATGTGTGGGTAGTCACATATTTACCCAATGGCGTCGTAGCTTCGTCTCTTCGATGTATATCAACTGACTGTTATATTTCTCTCTTGTGTCTCCCCTGATGATGATGATGATGTGATTATGACACGAAAGTGCACTTGGCAACTTATCCTTTTTCATTTTCCCCCAAGTGGACTCTTAGGAATATATGTATATACCCGTATATTCATCATTATATACCCCGCTTAGCCACACACACACACACACACACACACACACACACACACACACACACACACACGTACGTCAATATTTTCATAACAAACCACAAAAGTCTTTTCTGCACGAGTTACGTTTCATCTTCTTAATGGCGGCCGACAGGAACGGGATACGAAGCCTGTGTCAATATGTTAATACGAGGAGAGAGAGAGAGAGAGAGAGAGAGAGAGAGAGAGAGAGAGAGAGAGAGAGAGAGAGAGAGAGGCTTCACCCATTCACACACACACACACACACACTTTCGTTAACAATTACATATTTTATCTCTTGAATAATCATTTATGCATTATTGACATTCGAAGATAATATTATCCTACGATAAAGAGATAAGAATTTGAATTAAAGTTTCAGGAATATATATATATATATATATATATATATATATATATATATATATATATATATTATATATATATATATATCGAGACTGGTGTGAGTCCCACCGCTCCTTGAGAATATGTTTATGTTTTGACAGACGAATGTTATATATGTATATATATATATATATATATATATATATATATATATATATATATATATATATATTATAACATAGTCTTTGTTGTGTTTGCCCCCCAAAAAAACATTTTTCGTCCATCTACAATCATCTCTGGTGGTCATTTACCCTGGTAGCCAGCGGCGACCTAGGTTTTGAGACGGGTTGTGATACCCGTCTTGACGAGAGATGATGAAAATATAACGATATATAACGATATAATGTCCGTGTGTTGTGTCGGTACGGACCCGGGCCGCCATTACTGGACGCGCTCCGGGTAAATAACTTCTCTCGTGACATTTCATTACTTTGTGTATTTTTTTTACCGATTAAATCAGCGGTTGGATGCATTTCTCCGCAGGATTAATACGGAGATATGTCAAGGTTTAATGCCAGTTTGTGGTTCGCATGTTTAACGAGCCGAGGTAATGGTTATAAGCGAGAAATGTTTTCATGGAAATGTTATCTCGTCGAGCACTTGACCCGTATAGAAGATGGCGCCGAAGATTCGCCTCAAGGTCCATGATGATTTTCAGGAGTCGACCTCATGCCTTATTTATTCCTCTTAAAATTGTATAATTACGAAATATATGTATAGAAATCTCACATAGATAAGTCGTATAATGAGCTATATCGATCATTATACTGGTGAACTGCGCTGGAGGATGATAATTGTTGAATTTAGTTACCATAGTTAGCGAAATTCTGGAAGCTTCCTGAAAACACGAGGGATGGTGGTGGTGGCCGCGTCCGGATCTGTCCCTGATTGACCACGACTTCATTCTGCCGACGACTTACACTCGCCGAAGTCGCAGCCTCAGTGATGACGTCACATAACTATTATAGGACGTCATATTTTGGTGTTTGAATACATAAGAGAAATTAATTCACTGTACAATGTGGACAGACATTTTGAAGAACTACTGGGCAAAGATTTCAGGGATGCGAACACTCATTATGTCGATAAAATGCAACACAATACCGAATCGCGATATATATATATATATATATATATATATATATATATATATATATATATTGCATGCGCACTTCAACAGCCAGGATCGAACCCAGGACCCCTGTTTGGGCAGGCGGGAGCGCTACCGCTAGGCTATGGTCGCCCCCAATTAAAAATAGACCATTTGAATAACTGTGTCGTCCATTATTAAACGAAAACAAAACAGGAAATTATTTTTTTTCTCTGGTCTTGTTGTTTCACCAGTTCGTGACACGTCATTACATAACCACGGCTCTCCGTCCCCTTAGCTGCTCGCTCTTTTAAACGGACATATTTTATCTGTATTTCTTTTCTACTCCGTTTGAAATTATTGGAAATTTCTGGAATTGTCTCTGAAATTGCCTATTTGGATAGGGGGGGGAGATGGGGGTCCACCTCCCTTGTGTTGTGTGTGTGTGTGTGTGTGTGTGTGTGTCGTACCGTCGTGTTCAAGGGTCGTACCGTCGTGCTCAAGGGTCGTACCGTCGTGTTCAAGGGTCGTACCGTCGTGTTCAAGGGTCTTACCGTCGTGTCAAGGGTCGTACGTCGTGTTCAGGGTCTCACCGTCGTGTTCAGGGTCGCACCGTCGTGTTCAAGGGTCGTACCGTCGTGTTCAAGGGTCGTACCGTCGTGTTCAAGGGTCGTACCGTCGTGTTCAAGGGTCGTACCGCGTGTCAAGGGTCTTACCGTCGTGTCAAGGGTCGTACCGTCGTGTTCAAGGTCGCACCTCGTTCAAGGGTCGTACGTCGTCGTGTCAAGGGTCGTACCGTCGTGTGTTCAAGGGTCGTACGTCGGTGTTCAAGGGTCGTACCGTCGTGTGTTCAAGGGTCGTACCGTCGTGTGTTCAAGGGTCGTACCGTCGTGTTCAAGGGTCGTACCGTCGTGTTCAAGGGTCGTACCGTCGTGTGTTCAAGGGTCGTACCGTCGTGTGTTCAAGGGTCGTACCGTCGTGTGTCAAGGTCGTACGTCGTGTTCAAGGGTCGTACCGTCGTGTTCAAGGGTCGTACCGTCGTGTGTTCAAGGGTCGTACCGTCGTGTGCTCAAGGGTCGTACCGTCGTGTGTTCAAGGGTCGTACTATTTCCTACAGTGTCACAGTATATAACCCATAATTACTGTTATAATACAGTAATAATTAACTTTATTGAGTTCCAGTTACGCTGGCAGTTATTTGTTATTAATCATTTATCATCCTCAGAGGTAATTACTGGCCTGTAGCAGAGGTAATTACTGGCCTGTAGCGTAGGTAATTACTGTCCTGTAGCAGAGGTAATTACTGGCCTGTACAAGTAATATGGCCTGTACGTAGTAATTACTGTCCTGTGCCGAGGTAATTACTGCCTGTAGCAGAGGTAATTACTGTCTGTGCAAGGTAATTACTGTCCTGTAGCAGAGGTAATTACTGTCCTGTAGCAGAGGTAATTACTGGCCTGTAGCGTAGGTAATTACTGTCCTGTAGCAGAGGTAATTACTGCCTGTAGCGTAGGTAATTACTGGACTGTAGCAGAGGTAATTACTGTCCTGTAGCAGAGGTAATTACTGGACTGTAGCAGAGGTAATTACTGTCCTGTAGCAGAGGTAATTACTGTCCTGTAGCAGAGGTAATTACTGTCCTGTAGCAGAGGTAATTACTGGACTGTAGCAGAGGTAATTACTGTCCTGTAGCAGAGGTATTACTTGTCCTGTAGCAGAGGTAATTACTGGACTGTAGCAGAGGTAATTACTGTCCTGTGCAGAGGTAATACTGTCCTGTGCAGAGGTAATTACTGGCCTGAAGAGAGGTAATTACTGGACTGTAGCAGAGGTAATTACTGTCCTGTAGCAGAGGTAATTACTGTCTGTAGCAAGGTAATTATGGACTGTTAGGAGAGGTAATTCTGGCCTGTAGCGTAGGTAATTACTGCCTGTAGCAGAGGTAATTATGCTGTGCGGTTCGCTGTAGCGAGGTAATTTACTGGCCTGTAGCAGAGGTAATTACTGTCGCTGTATGCGAATGGTTGTAAGTTACTGGTACGTAGCCAGCAGGTAATTACTGTCCTGTAAGCCGGGAGGTAATTACTGGACTTCAGGTACTGTCGTAGAGGTAATTACTGTCCTGTTAGCAGAGTAATTACTGTCCTGTACAGAGGTAATTACTGTCCTGTAGAGGAGGTAATTACTGGCCTGAAGGAGAGGTAATTAACTGGACTGTACAGAGGTAATTACTGTCCTGTAGCAGAGGTAATTACTGTCCTGTAGCAGAGGTAATTACTGGACTGTAGGAGAGGTAATTACTGGCCTGTAGCAGTGGTAATTACTGTCCTGTAGCAGAGGTAATTACTGTCCTGTACAGAGGTAATTACTGCCCTGTAGCGTAGGTAATTACTGGACTGTAGCGAGGTAATTACTGTCCTGTAGCAGAGGTAAATTACTGCTGTAGCAGAGGTAATTACTGTCCGTGAGAGGTACTGTCTGTGCAGAGGTAATTACTGGACTGTACAGAGGTAATTACTGTCTGTAGCAGAGGTAATTACTGTCCTGTAGAAGGTATTACTTCTGTAGCAGAGGTAATTATGGCCTGAGAGGTAATTACTGGACTGTGTAGAGGTAATTACTGTCCTGTAGCGTAGGTAATTACTGTCCTGTAGCAGAGGTAATTACTGTCCTGTAGCAGAGGTAATTACTGGCCTGTAGCGAGGTAATTACTGCCTGTAGCGTAGTAATTACTGTCCTGTAGCAGAGGTAATTACTGGCTGTAGCAGAGGTAATTACTGGCCTGTAGCGTAGGTATTCTGTCCTGTACAGAGGTAATTACTGCCTGTAGCGAGGTAATTACTGTCTGTAGCAGGGTAATTACTGCCTGTAGCGTAGGAATTATGGACTGTAGCAGAGGTAATTACTGTCCTGTAGCAGAGGTAATTACTGGACTGTAGCAGAGGTAATTACTGTCCTGTAGCAGAGGTAATACTGTCCTGTAGCAAGGTAATTACTGTCCTGTAGCAGAGGTAATTACTGGACTGTAGCAGAGGTAATTACTGTCCTGTAGCAGAGGTAATTACTGTCCTGTAGCAGAGGTAATTACTGGACTGTAGCAGAGGTAATTACTGTCCTGTAGCAGAGGTAATTACTGGACTGTAGCAGAGGTAATTACTGTCCTGTAGCAGAGGTAATTACTGTCCTGTAGCAGAGGTAATTACTGTCCTGTAGCAGAGGTAATTACTGGCCTGAAGGAGAGGTAATTACTGGACTGTAGCAGAGGTAATTACTGTCCTGTAGCAGAGGTAATTACTGTCCTGTAGCAGAGGTAATTACTGGACTGTAGGAGAGGTAATTACTGTCCTGTAGCAGAGGTAATTACTGTCCTGTAGCAGAGGTAATTACTGGACTGTAGCAGAGGTAATTACTGTCCTGTAGCAGAGGTAATTACTGTCCTGTAGCAGAGGTAATTACTGGACTGTAGGAGAGGTAATTACTGTCCTGTAGCAGAGGTAATTACTGTCCTGTAGCAGAGGTAATTACTGTCCTGTAGCAGAGGTAATTACTGGACTGTAGCAGAGGTAATTACTGTCCTGTAGCAGAGGTAATTACTGGACTGTAGGAGAGGTAATTACTGTCCTGTAGCAGAGGTAATTACTGGACTGTAGCAGAGGTAATTACTGGACTGTAGCAGAGGTAATTACTGTCCTGTAGCAGAGGTAATTACTGGACTGTAGGAGAGGTAATTACTGTCCTGTAGCAGAGGTAATTACTGGACTGTAGCAGAGGTAATTACTGGCCTGTAGCGTAGGTAATTACTGTCCTGTAGGAGAGGTAATTACTGTCTTAGCATAGGTAATTACTGTCCTCTAGCGTAGGTAATTACTGTCCTGTAGCAGAGGTAATTACTGGACTGTAGCAGAGGTAATTACTGTCTTAGCATAGGTAATTCCTGTCCTATAGCGTAAGTAATTACTGTCCTGTAGCAGAGGTAATTACTGTCTTAGCGTAGGTAATTACTGGCCTATAGCGTAGGTAATTACTGTCCTATAGCGTAGGTAATTACTGTCCTGTAGCAGAGGTAATTACTGTCTTATAGCGTAGGTAATTACTGGACTGTAGCGTAGGTAATTACTGGACTGTAGCGTAGGTAATTACTGTCCTATAGCGTATGTAATTACCGGCCCGGGACGTATGTAATTACTGCCCTATAACCAGGATGATTACAAACGTATAACATTATTTTCCCCCACCAGACCCCAGGGCGCGAGTTAAACGTGTCACCTTCCAGAACATGGTAACGAGATTTTCGACCTTGTTACCCTGGATATAATAGCCTATTTCTGCCCTTGTTAAAGCGTAGGAGGGGAGGGGAGGGGGTCGCCTATTTCCGAGCCTATCATGTAGAGGAACACCTATTTCTGAGCCTATTAAATGGTGAATCACCTATTTCTGAGCCTATTAATGGTGTGTCACCTATTTCTGAGCCTATTAATGGTGTGTCACCTATTTCTGAGCCTATTAAATGGTGAATCACCTATTTCTGAGCCTATTAAATGGCGAGTGTCACCTATTTCTGAGCCTATTAAATGGTGGGTGTCACCTATTTCTGAGCCTATTAAATGGTGAGTGTCACCTATTTCTGAGCCTATTAAATGGTGAGTGTCACCTATTTCTGAGCCTATTAAATGATGAATGTCACCTATTTCTGAGCCTATTCTGTAGAGTGTCACCTATTTCTGAGCCTATTAAATGGTGAATGTCACCTATTTCTGAGCCTATTAAATGGTGAGTGTCACCTATTTCTGAGCCTATTAATGGTGTGTCACCTATTTCTGAGCCTATTAATGGTGTGTCACCTATTTCTGAGCCTATTAAATGGTGAATCACCTATTTCTGAGCCTATTAATGGTGTGTCACCTATTTCTGAGCCTATTAAATGGTGAATGTCACCTATTTCTGAGCCTATTAAATGGCGAGTGTCACCTATTTCTGAGCCTATTAATGGTGAGAGTCACCTATTTCTGAGCCTATTAAATGGTGAGTGTCACCTATTTCTGAGCCTATTAAATGGTGAATCACCTATTTCTGAGCCTATTAAATGGCGAGTGTCACCTATTTCTGAGCCTATTAAATGGTGGGTGTCACCTATTTCTGAGCCTATTAAATGGTGAGTGTCACCTATTTCTGAGCCTATTAAATGGTGAGTGTCACCTATTTCTGAGCCTATTAAATGATGAATGTCACCTATTTCTGAGCCTATTCTGTAGAGTGTCACCTATTTCTGAGCCTATTAAATGGTGAATGTCACCTATTTCTGAGCCTATTAAATGGTGAGTGTCACCTATTTCTGAGCCTATTAATGGTGAGAGTCACCTATTTCTGAGCCTATTAAATGGTGAATGTCACCTATTTCTGAGCCTATTAAATGGCGAGTGTCACCTATTTCTGAGCCTATTAATGGTGAGAGTCACCTATTTCTGAGCCTATTAAATGGTGAGTGTCACCTATTTCTGAGCCTATTAAATGGTGGGTGTCACCTATTTCTGAGCCTATTAAATGATGAGTGTCACCTATTTCTGAGCCTATTAATGGTGAGTGTCACCTATTTCTGAGCCTATTAAATGGTGAATGTCACCTATTTCTGAGCCTATTAAATGATGAGTGTCACCTATTTCTGAGCCTATTAAATGGTGAATGTCACTTATTTCTGAGCCTATTAAATGGTGAATGTCACCTATTTCTGAGCCTATTATGTCGTGAGTACACCTATTTTTGCCCCTATTAGATGGTAAGTATAGGCTATTTCCCCCACCCATTATACAGTGAGGATAATCTATTTCCGCGCCCATTGTATGGTGGGTATCACCTATTTCTCCACCCATTATATAGTATCACCCATTTCCCCCACCCATTATATAGTGAATATCACCTATTTCCGAGCCCAATTTATCTCCCGTGTCTGTGAAAAACAAAAAAAAAGACCCCACCAGCACAAGTCTCGCCCATTGTACCACGCATCACCCTGCCCCATTACGGCACACGACGATCACGTGATCACAGGTCAGGTCAGGTCACGACCTCATGCCCCCCCTTCACCCCCCCCCCCGAACGTGTCCTGCAGTCAGCGACGTCTTTATATCCGGGGAGTTCGAGTCGGGGCCCCGGGGTATAAGCGGAGGTCGCTAGCGGTGTCCCGATTAAGCGGGGCGGACACCAGGCCGGTCTATTAAGCGGTGTCCAGATTAAGCGGGGTCGATACCGGGTTGGGCTATTAAGCGGTGTCCAGATTAAGCGGGGCCGACACCGGGTTTGGACTATTAAGCGGTGTCCAGATTAAGCGGAGCCGACACCGTGTTGGTCTATTAAGCGGTGTCCAGATTAAGCGGGGCCGACACCGGGTTTGGGCTATTAAGCAGTGTCCAGATTAAGCGGGGCCGACACCGGGTTTGGACTATTAAGCGGTGTCCAGATTAAGCGGAGCCGACACCGTGTTGGTCTATTAAGCGGTGTCCAGATTAAGCGGAGCCGACACCGTGTTGGTCTATTAAGCGGTGTCCAGATTAAGCGGAGCCGACACCGTGTTGGTCTATTAAACGGTGTGCCGATTAAGCGGGTCCGACACCGGGCCGGTAAAGCGAGGGAGGGCGGGGGGAGGGAGCGGTATAGCGTGCGTTATAAGCGGGGGTCACTGTGACCCACGTCCCGGTTAAACGGAAGGTGTGTTTGTAATAAGCGGGTTTATTATGGCATCTCCAACACCGCAGCCTTGTTGTCTCCAACACAACCCTCTCTCCAACACTCTGCGTTCAGCGTTATCATACCCCAACACAAACGTTCTCTCCAACACTCCCGCACACAGTATCTTCTCTCCAACACTACGTTCTCTCTCCAACACTCCCGCACACAGTATGTTCTCTCCAACACTACGTTCTCTCCAACGTTCGGCGCACAGCCCCTCCTACTATCGCCAACACAACCTTCTCTCCAACACCGCAGCGCAGAACTTCCCCATCATCTCAACCTCCTCACTAGGATCCCCCACACAACCTTATCACCAACACAACCCCTTCTCCAACACCCCCTTCTCCCTACTCTTTCCTCTCCAACACCCCCTTCTCCCCCACTCTTTCCTCTCCAACACCCCCTTCTCCCCCACTCTTTCCTCTCCAACACCCCCCTTCTCCCCCAGTCTTTCCTTTCCAACACACCTTTCTCCCCCACTCTTTCCTCTCCAACACCTCCTCCTCCTCCCCCACAATTTCCTCCCCACGTCTCCTGCAGCCCCCCCCCCCCCCCCGGGCCCCACAGTGCTAATGCTTCAGTAAATAGAATTTTTTTGGTGCCAGTCTTGCCCCGACCTTCCTGTGTGATGCGCCATTCTTACCTTCACGTGAACCAAATATATATGTATATATATATATATATATATATATATATATATATATATATATATATATATATATATATATATATATATAATGTGTGTTTGTGGGTGTATATGTATATGTGTGTGTGTGTGTGTGTATGTGTGTGTGTGTTTATGTGTGTGTGTGTGTGTGTGTGTATGTGTGTATGTGTGTGTGTGTTTATGTGTGTATGTGTGTCTGTGTAATTTCACACTTCATCGCCGTGTCTTGCGTTAGCGAGGTAGCGCTAGGAAAAGACAACAAAGGCCCCATTCGTTCACACTCAGTCTCTAGCTGTCGTGTAATCATGCACCGAAACCACAGCTCCCTTTCCACATCCAGGCCCTACACAGCTTTCCATGGTTTACCCCAGACGCTTCACATGCCCTGGTTCAATCCACTGACAGCACGTCAACCCCGGTATACCACATCGATCCAATTCACTCTATTCCTTGCCTTCCTTTCACCCTCCTGCATGTTCAGGCCCCGATCACACAAAATCTTTTTCACTCCATCTTTCCAAGGCTCGTCTTGGGCAATCACATGTTTACCCAATGACGTCGTAGCTTCGTGTCTTCGATGTATATCAACTGACTGTTATATTTCTCTCTTGTGTCTCCCCTAATGATGATGATGTGATTATGACACGAAAGTGCACTTGGCAACTTGTCCTGTTTCATTTTCCCCAAGTGGACTCATAGGAATATATATATATATATATATATATATATATATATATATATTTTATATATTATATATATATATATATTTTATATATTGAGAAATACATGGACTAGATTAGATCTTGAGGGCGAACGAAGGTCATGAGAGAGAGAGAGAGAGAGAGAGAGAGAGAGAGAGAGAGAGAGAGAGAGAGAGCATCACTTTGCCACACCGTCACCAATTTCAAAGGAATTGGTATAATAGGGTGGGTGTGGGGTGGGTGTGTGGGATGTGGGTGGGGTGGGTTAGTGTGGGTGTGTGGGTGTGGGTGTGTGTGGGGGGGAGTTTTCTATGTGACGTAGGGAAGGAATGTCGGCGGGAGGGGGAGGTGTGTGGGGGAGGGGAGGGGTGTGGGGGAGGGGAGGGGTGTGGGTGGGGGAGGTGGAATGTGATTGGAAATCATTACAGTGATCCACGTTGCCCACCCCCAGGTGGAGGGGGCTGGGGGCAGGGGAGTCAGCCACGTCCTGTGCTGACTGACTGACTGACTGACTGACTAAATGACTAACTGACTGACTGAGTGACTGACTGACTGAATGACTAACTGACTGACTGAGTGACTGACTGGCTGAATGACTAACTGACTGACTGGCTGACTGAGTGACTGACTGGCTGGCTGACTGAGTGACTGACTGACTGACTGAATGACTAACTGACTGACTGAGTGACTGAGTGACTGAATGACTAACTGACTGACTGAGTGACTGACTGACTGAATGACTAACTGACTGACTGGCTGACTGAGTGACTGACTGGCTGGCTGACTGAGTGACTGACTGACTGACTGAATGACTAACTGACTGACTGAGTGACTGAGTGACTGAATGACTAACTGACTGACTGAGTGACTGAGTGACTGAATGACTAACTGACTGACTGAGTGACTGACTGACTGAATGACTAACTGACTGACTGGCTGACTGAGTGACTGACTGGCTGGCTGACTGAGTGACTGACTGACTGACTGAATGACTAACTGACTGACTGACTGACTGAGTGACTGAGGGTGAGGGTAAGGTGGAGCAGACTTACCTGGGGCTTCTCGCGTGGAGGGCGTGTCGTCGGTGGAGGGAATGCTGGAGGGCAGAGTGGAGGGAGCGAGGCCAGGCGCGGGGGAGGCCGGCACCACCACCGCGACCATCGCCATCATGTTGCCACGCACACACACGCACGCACACGCACACACGAACACACGAACACGAACACACAGAGGTGTTGGTGCTACGCCGGGTGGTGCTCCGTGTTGTTATTGCTGCAGTTCGCTGATGATGAACTCCTCACTGGCGCCAGCTGGTGCACGTACACACACACGTGCGCGCGCACGCAGGAGGTTCGAACGTGGGTCACGTTGTTGTGATGATGAGGAAGGGAGGGAAGGGCGTGGCGCAGAGGCGCTTCGTTAATGCGCTCCTCGCCGTTGCTGGGTACTGTGTAGTTTATGACGTGGGTGCACGTGGGCGGGCGTGGGCTGCGGCCACTGCGCGTGCGCACACAGAGACACACACACACACACACACCCCAGGGGGTGTTCCAGAAAGTCCGTTATCACCCCGGGGGAGCAGCGAGGGAGGGAAGGAAGGAGGGAGGGAGGGAAGGAGGGAGGGAAGGAGGGAGGGAAGGAACGAGGGAGGGAGGGAGATGCAGCTGGTGCACCCCGCTCCTGCTGCTGTACGAGCCGGCGCTCGGGGAGAGAGACGGGGAGACGGGGAGAGAGAGACAGGGAGAGGGACGGGGAGAGAGAGAGACGGGGAGAGAGAGACGGAGAGAGAGACGGGGAGAGGGACGGGGAGAGAGAGACGGAGAGAGAGACGGGGAGAGGGACGGGGAGAGAGAGACGGGGAGAGAGAGACGGAGAGAGAGACGGGGAGAGAGACGGGGAGAGAGAGACGGGGAGAGGGACGGGGAGAGAGACGGGGAGAGAGATGGGGAGACGGGGGAGTGTAGTGGGGAGTAATAGTGTTAGTAAGTGTCTGTGGCGCGCGGGTAGACAGACAGACACAGACAGGCAGACAGGCAGTTCACATGAAGTTAACGACACAATTGTTGATCCAGCGCAGTTTGAGGAAGCGGTAGCGCATGTACTGCGCGTAGTACGACCGCGAGAACTTGAAGACGGAGCGCAGTCTGCGGTTCATCCTACACAGGTTACGTCTCAAGACCTGCTGGCGCTTCACCTCACCCCCAACACTACTCTCCTTCTCCAACACTTCTGGTGGTGGTGGTGGTGGCTGGTGTTGGAGTTGGTCAGTGCCAGGCAGTGTCGTGCCAGACGACGACTCCTTCCTCACGACTCCTGCTGGGGAGGTCGTCGTCCCCCCTGCTGCCTCCCTGCTGGTGGTGGAGTGGTGGTGATGGTGGTGATGGTGTTGGCGGTGATGGTGGTGATGGTGTTGGTGAGGACCGCGCTCTTCCATCCTGCCAGCTGGAACCCCGGCAGGCGACTGCTGGTGGTGGTGGGGGGGCGCAGTGGCCCGCCCCAGGCCCACTGCGCCGGTCACCTCCTCCTCCACCACCACGCCTCCCTCCTCCTCCTCCACCACCACCACGCCTCCCTCCTCCTCCTCCACCACCACCACGCCTCCCTCCTCCTCCTCCTCCACCACGCCTCCCTCCTCCTCCACCACGCCTCCCTCCTCCACCACCACGCCTCCCTCCTCCACCACCACGCCTCCCTCCTCCTCCTCCTCCACCACCACGCCTCCCTCCTCCTCCTCCACCACCACGCACGGGCCCCGCCCCAGCCCTCACGCACGGCCCAGGGGGGGCGGGGGGGACCATCACCATCACCTAACACGAACGTCTTCTCCCTCACTGTGTCCTCCCTCACGTCTCCACCCACCACACACCCACCCACCACACACCCACCCACCACACACACCCTGCCCCACCCACCACACACCCACCACACACCCACCCACCCACCCTGCCCCACCCACCACACACCCACCACACACCCACCCACCACACACACACACCACACACCCACCCACCACACACCCACCCTGCCCCACCCACCACACACACCACCACACACCCACCCACCACACACACCCACCACACACACCCACCACACACCCACCCACCACACACCCACACACACCCACCACCACCACCCACCACCACACACACACCACACACCCACCCACCACACACCCACCACACCACCCACCCACCACACCACCCACCACACAACACACACCACACACCCACCCACCACACACACCACTCACCCACCCTGCCCCACCCACCACACCACCCACCACCACACACACACACCACCACCACCCCCCACACACCCACCACACACCCCCCCTGCCCCACCCACCCACACCACCCACCACACACCCACCCCCCACACACACACACCACACACCCACCCACCACACACCCACCCACCACACACCCATCACACACCCACCCCACCACACACCCACCACACACCCACCCACACACACACACCCCCACACACCCACCCACCAACACCCACCACACACCACCCACACACCCACCCTGCCCCACCCACCACACCCCACCCACCACACACACACACCACACACCCACCCACCACACACCCACCACACACCCACCACCACACACCCACCACACACCACCCACCACACACCCACCACAACCCACCCACCACACACCACCCACCACACACACACCACACCCCCACCCACCACACACCCACCACACACCCACCCACCACACACCCACCACACACCCACCCACCACACACCCACCACACACCCACCCACCACACACCCACCACACACCCACCACACACCACCCACCACACACCCACCACACACACACCCACCACACACCCACCACACACATAAACCCCGCCCTTACACCCTCTCCGCCCACGCACACATACACACACACACACACCTCCGCCCACATACCCTCTCCTCCGCCACACACACACACACACACACACACACACACACACACACCTCAACCCCGCCCACACACAGTGTCACCCCCCCCCAACACCTCTGTCCGCCGCCCACACACCCTCACCTCCGCCCACACACACACACACACACACACACACACACACACACACACACACACACACACACCTTTGTTTCACCGCCCACACACCAACTCATTCCCGCCCCTCACACCGTCTCATTCCCGCCCACACACACACCGTCTCATTCCCGCCCCCACGCCCGCCGCCCACACGCCCTCTATCTCCTGTGTTCCTACGTTTCTTGTGATCTTGGATCATACCTTGCTGTGCCTCGTTCCCCTGCCTCTCACACTCCCCATGCCTCTCATTCCTCTCTCTCTATCATACCTACAACTCCCATTCCTCTCCCCATCATACCTCCCTCCCCCCATCCTGTTGTTGTCATGCCAGTCATTCTTCCGTGTCATCTTGCCCACGTACCACCAGCCGGGCCAAACCCATCACTTCCCGCATGCCAGTCATTCCCTACGTGTTCACGTGTTCGGGACATTCCCAAACCATTCCCCCACATCTGCTCTGGTGGTGTTGCTGTACTCACACTTGTCATGCATGAGTTCACTCCTCTTTCATCACTCCAACCTGTTATCATCATCATCACACCAGTCATTCCTCTAATGTCAGTCTCACACCAGTCATTCCCCAGCTGTTAATCTTATGCTACAAAACATGGAAATAAGCGGTGGACGACCCCTTCACTGTTGTCAGAACACACGTGGTCAGCCTCTGGTGTCAGTAAACGTCACGTAGTATTATCAGAACACACGTGGTCAGCCTCTGGTGTCAGTAAAGGTCACGTAGTGTTGTCAGAACACACGGGGTCAGCCTCTGGTGTCAGTAAAGATCATGCAGTGTTATCAGAACACACGTGGTCAGCCTCTGGCGTCAGGGAGGCCACGTAGTGTTGTCAGGAGACACGACACGTGGTCATGGGACTTCCGGTGTCAGTATATATGATACACATAAATTAACTTGTATTTTCTCAAGTGCTTGACTTACTTAACTGTTAAGTGTTTCCCTTGTTCAAACCTGCAACTTTGACCTGAAAAATTAATGAAAATCATAGTTAGGTTATTAACCTGACAGTGTTACCAACAGCAGCGATACCAGTCAGACCCCTCCAGCAGTGTTGCCAGGGATAGCAGGCTGCAGTGTTGCTAACGGTAGCCATCTGCAGTCTTGCAAACGATAGCCAAATGCAGTGTTACAAACGGTAGCCAGCTGCAGTGGTACAAACGATAGCCATCTACAGTATTGCAAACGATAGCCAAAATTAGTGTTACAAACGATAGCCATCTGCAGTGTTACAAACGATAGCCAAATGCAGTGCTACAAACGATAGCCAAATGCAGTGTTACAAACGATAGCCATCTACAGTATTGCAAACGATAACCAAAATTAGTGTTACAAACGATAGCCATCTGCAGTGTTACAAACGATAGCCAAATGCAGTGCTACAAACGATAGCCAAGTGCAGTGTTACAAACGACAGCCAACTGCAGTGCTACAAACGGTAGCCAACTGCAGTGTTACCATTGACAACCAGCAGGTTGCAGTGTTACAAATGATAACCAACCGCAGCTTTACCTTTAAATAACAGGTTGCAGTATTGCCAATGTTGGTCAACCGCTGTGTTACGTGATAGGTTACAGTGTTACCAACGCTAGCCAACTACAGTGTTCCAAGCATCGGCTATCGGCAGTGTTGCCACAGTAAAAAAGAAAAACTATGTCTAGCGTTACCAGTAAAAGTTCTATGAAGTGTCCATGTAAGATAACATGCGCAGTGTTGTAAGTTGAGACCCTGTCCAGTATTACCAAGGGAAATCCTAAGCAGAGTTACCAGTAGAAACCATACCCAACGTTGCCAGTAGAAACCTTGTGTAGTTTTCCGAGTAGATACCACGTACAGTGTTACCAGTAAAAGGCCATGTGCAATATTACCAGTTAAACCCGCCTCCAGTATTACCACACTGGTGACGTGGCCTGGTGTAGGTAGTGTTCATGGAAGCGACCTTACACTTACACCTACACCATGAGTCCTCTGACTACACACACATACTCACACATACATACATACACACACATATGCATACATACATACACACATACATACATACATACATACATACATACATACATACATATACAAAGGCATAAGCTAGGATGTGTGTGTATGTATGTATGTGTATGTATGTATGTGTGTATGTATGTATGTATGTATGTATGTATGTGTGTGTATGTATGTATGTGTGTGTATGTATGTGTGTGTGTGTGTGTGTGTGTGTGTGTGTGTGTGTGTGTGTGTTATGACCCATTTGTTCAATACGTGGTGGAGTGTGTGGTGTGGTGTGGTGGGGGGTTGAATGTTCTACACCTGTGTGTACCAAACATGAACATTTTCACCCATCATAGAACATGTTATACATGTGTGTATGTTGAACACGACCAGTCTGCTCCCCGTCCTCCACAACTGTTATACTATAACATGCCATGTTCTCTTGTTCTCCGGTTGTTCTATCCTCACATCTCTCTATGAACTAACTGTTCACTCTCTTACGTCACTAACTGTTCACTCTCTTACGTCACTAACTGTTCACTCACTTACGTCACTAACTGTTCACTCTCTTACGTCACTAACTGTTCACTCACGTCACTAACTTCACTCTCTTACGTCACTAACTGTTCACTCACTTACGTCACTAACTGTTCACTCTCTTACGTCGCTAACTGTTCACTCTCTTACGTCACTAACTGTTCACTCTCTTACGTCACTAACTGTTCACTCACTTACGTCACTAACTGTTCACTCTCTTACGTCACTAACTGTTCACTCTCTTACGTCACTAACTGTTCACTCTCTTACGTCACTAACTGTTCACTCACTTACGTCACTAACTGTTCACTCTCTTACGTCACTAACTGTTCACTCTCTTACGTCACTAACTGTTCACTCTCTTACGTCACTAACTGTTCACTCTCTTACGTCATCAAGATGGTTTTAATGGCCATTAGAAGAAGAAAATGGTGATTAGGTCACCCTTGACTCTTCTCTCTTCCATGGCTGGACGTGTTTCAAGCCCAGGTCCTCCGGATCCCAGTGGCTCCTCCCAACCCCAGAGAATTATCCCAGGTTATATCCCTGACCCCCAGATAATGACCCCAGATCCTTGTGATCCCAAAGTATTGCTCGAATACCTTCTAAACCCCAAACTATGATCCCAGGTCCCATGATCCCAGGTCCCATGATCCCAGGTCCCATGATCCCAGGTCCCATGATCCCAGGACCCATGATCCCAGGACCCATGATCCCAGGACCCATGATCCCAGGTCCCATGATCCCAGGACCCATGATCCCAGGTCCCATGATCCCAGGTCCCATGATCCCAGGACCCATGATCCCAGGTCCCATGATCCCAGGACCCATGATCCCAGGTCCCATGATCCCAGGTCCCATGATCCCAGGACCCATGATCCCAGGACCATGATCCCAGGACCCATGATCCCAGGTCCCATGATCCCAGGACCCATGATCCCAGGTCCATGATCCAGGACCCATGATCCCAGGTTCCATGATCCAGGTCCCATGATCCCAGGTCCCATGATCCCAGGTCCCATGATCCCAGGACCCATGATCCCAGGTCCCATGATCCCAGGTCCCATGCTCCTAGAGCATTCATTACCCCTAGGTCCCTTGACCCCCCAGAGAATTATCCCCAGGTCCCCAGAACCCAGAGGATCACCCTATCCCCCCTTAACCCCAGAGAATCACAACCAGGACCTCCATATCCTGGGGAATGACTAAGTACCAGGTCCCTCTTCACAACCCCCCTTAACCCCAGAGAATTACCCCCCACACACACAGGTCCGCTGACCACCCCCCACACCCCCAGAGAACCAGGTGACACACCCCCAGAGACCCAGGCGCGTAAGACGATCAATAACCGAACGTGCACAACCAGGGTTGTGATCAATATAGAGTCGTGTTCAGCGTGCCTCTGTGAACACCTCCTCCTCCTCCGTCTTCAAGGTTGTGATGATGACGTCACGGGTTGTATTTACGTTGTTTACAACGCTCTGGGTTGTAAACAACTGACACACAACACACACACACGCACAGTGAATGACTTACGCTTCTTCCTCTTGTAAACATTATACATTAAAATGGTCGACTTGCGGGTAAAAAAAATTTTAAACGAGCATTTACATACTTGTAAAACATTTTAAACGGTTATTTAAATGCTTGTGGGTAAAAGAATTTAAACGAGCATTTAGATACTTCTAAAAAAATTTAAACGAGTATTTAAATGCTTGCGGGTAAAAGAATTTAAACGAGCATTTAAAAGCTTGTTGAATATATTAAACGAGTATCTAAACTTGTAAAACATTTTAAACGAGTATTTAAACTTGTAAAACATTTAAATGCTTGCAAGTAACACATTTTAAACGAGCATTTAAATGCTTGCAAGTAACACATTTTAAACGAGCATTTAAATGCTTGCAAGTAACACATTTTAAACGAGCATTTAAATGCTTGCGAGTAACACATTTTAAACGAGCATTTAAATTTTGTCTTCTACTACGAATACAGATTGTAATTAACCAGAGGTGGTTAATGGAAGGGTTAATTAAGTCCCACAAGGAAGGGATGATGGAGAAGTGATCAATAAATGTAATTAATTGTTTATTATCGAGTAAATGTAAGTCATTGTTTATTATTGAATAAATGTAAATAATTGTTTGTTATTGAATAAATGTAAATAATTGTTTGTTATTGAATAAATGTAAATAATTGTTTGTTATTGAATAAATGTAAATAATTGTTTATTATTGAATAAATGTAAGTCATTGTTTATTATTGAATAATAATAATAATAATAATAATAATAATAATAAGTGGAATAAATTATTGGTTTGGTGTTGGTGAGTGGAAGGCCTGGCCTGGCCCACTGCGGTACGACCCCGTGGTGTCCACTTGCCGTTTGGCCTTTGACGACCCTTAAGGGCTGACACCGTTATACCCAAGGGTCGTACTGCCTGCCCCACTCTCACTAACCACGTGTACACTCCCTATTTACTCTCACTAACCACGTGTACACTCTCCCTATCTGCTCTCACTAACCACTTGTACACTCTCCCTAACCACGTGTACACTCTCCCTATCTGCTCTCACTAACCACGTGTACACACTCCCTATCTGCTCTCACTAACCACGTGTACACACTCCCTATCTGCTCTCACTAACCACGTGTACACTCTCCCTATCTGCTCTCACTAACCACGTGTACACTCTCCCTATCTGCTCTCACTAACCACGTGTACACACTCCCTATCTGCTCTCACTAACCACGTGTACACTCTCCCTATCTGCTCTCACTAACCACGTGTACACACTCCCTATCTACCACACTCCCTATCTACTCTCACTAACCACGTGTACACTTTCCCTATCTACTCTCACCCAGCCCCGGGGTCGCCATGCAGTCCCCTCCCTGCATGTGTCCCCCCCCCCCAATGCGCCCGGCTTGGGGAGTGAGAGGGAGGTATCGTATGAGGGTTATCGTACGTGTGGCAGGCAGGCAGGCGGTACATTACTCATGCGGACACGTACGATAACTCGTCCCTCCCGCCGCCGCCCGCAGGTGATGGCGTGTCGGGACACGGAACACCTCGTGCATCTGGCAGTAATGACCTCCTCCCTCCTGTGTCCCACATGAAAACTACATCTACCAGCCACAGCGAACCAACCTCACACAGAAAGTAGATAAAGTAGATAAAGAAGAAGAAATAGAACTAACCTCACAGATAAAGTAGATAAAGTAGATCACGAAGACGAAATGGAACGAACGTCAGAGATAAGGGAAGAGCACTGGGGTACATTGTGATCTGGGATGTTAAAGGATTTTTTTTATTTATTTTTTTTGGGGGGGTTGTTAAGGGGTTGTTGTTGTTGTTGTTGTGGGTTTGTTGTGATTCATAAGACCCAGTAAGGGTTGTGATGATGACCTAGGCTTCCTAATGGTCAAGGGGTCGTACCATAGTACCTTGGACGAGGGTCGTACCGTGTGTGTGTGTGGGTGATTAATAATAATTATAGAAAACGGGAGATTACCGACGGTGTATAACATAGCCACCACTGTATAACACAACGTGGCCACCACTGTGTAACACAACGTGGCCACCACTGTGTAACACAGCGTGGCCACCACTGTATAACCCAGCGTGGCCACCACTGTATAACCCAGCGTGGCCACCACTGTATAACACAGCGTGGCCACCACTGTATAACACAACGTGGCCACCACTGTGTAACACAGCGTGGCCACCACCACACAACAGCGTGGCCACCACTGTATAACACAGCGTGGCCACCACCGCACAACACAGCGTGGCCACCACCGCACAACACAGCGTGGCCACCACTGCACAACACAGCGTGGCCACCACTGTATAACACAGCGTGGCCACCATTGTATAACACAGCGTGGCCACCACTGCACAACACAGCGTGGCCACCACTGTATAACACAGCGTGGCCACCATTGTATAACACAGCGTGGCCACCACTGTATAACACAGCGTGGCCACCACCGCACAACACAGCGTGGCCACCACTGTATAACACAGCGTGGCCACCACCGCACAACACAGCGTGGCCACCACTGTATAACACAGCGTGGCCACCACTGTATAACACAGCGTGGCCACCATTGTGTAACACAGCGTGGCCACCACTGTGTAACACAGCGTGGCCACCACTGTGTAACAGCGTGGCCACCACTGTATAACACAGCGTGGCCACCACTGTATAACACAGCGTGGCCACCACTGTATAACACAACGTGGCCACCACTGTATAACACAGCGTGGCCACCATTGTGTAACACAGCGTGGCCACCACTGTGTAACACAGCGTGGCCACCACTGTATAACACAGCGTGGCCACCACTGTGTAACACAGCGTGGCCACCACTGTATAACACAGCGTGGCCACCACTGCATAACACAGCGTGGCCACCACTGTATAACACAGCGTGGCCACCACTGCATAACACAGCGTGGCCACCACTGTATAACACAACGTGGCCACCACCGCACAACACAGCTACGTCGTCACTGGCCACATGGGCCACAAAAAAAAAACTGCCAATTAACGTGGTAGAAAAATAGGCTGAAAAAAAACCTGAAAATTGGGAGCATCTGTAATGGGCAACTCCCTCGTGCGAGGTCGTGGCTCGCCTGGTAGATATCATTCCCTATTTAAAGTTCCCAATTATTCCCATTTATCTATATCATTCCCTATTTAAAGTTCCCAATTATTCCCATTTATCTATATCATTCCCTATTTAAAGTTCCCAATTATTCCCATTTATCTATATCATTCCCTATTTAAAGTTCCCAATTATTCCCATTTATCTATATCATTCCCTATTTAAAGTTCCCAATTATTCCCATTTATCTATATCATTCCCTATTTAAAGTTCCCAATTATTCCCATTTATCTATATCATTCCCTATTTAAAGTTCCCAATCATTCCCATTTATCTATATCATTCCCTATTTAAAGTTCCCAATTATTCCCATTTATCTATATCATTCCCTATTTAAAGTTCCCAATTATTCCCATTTATCTATATCATTCCCTATTTAAGTTCCCAATTATTCCCATTTATCTATATCATTCCCTATTTAAAGTTCCCAATTATTCCCATTTATCTATATCATTCCCTATTTAAAGTTCCCAATTATTCCCATTTATCTATATCATTCCCTATTTAAAGTTCCCAATTATTCCCATTTATCTATATCATTCCCTATTTAAAGTTCCCAATTATTCCCATTTATCTATATCATTCCCTATTTAAAGTTCCCAATTATTCCCATCTATCTATATCATTCCCTATTTAAAGTTCCCAATTATTCCCATAATATATATATATATATATATATATATATATATATATATATATATATATATATATATATATATTATATATATATATATATCTGGAGCACACGACGGTACGACCTTTGGGAACGACAGTACGACTCAGGAGTAGTGGTACGACCTTACAGTGTGAGGTTACGACCCATGAGCACGAGGGTACGACCTTGAGCACAAGGGTACGACCCTTCATGCACGTCGGGACAAGCCTTGAACACGACGGTACGACCCTTGAGCACACGACGTGACGACCTCTGCCTACGACGACCATGTGACCCCCTAGGTGACGACACCCTGACCTGACCTTTGACCTGACCCTTAGGGCTGACGTGGAGTGTTACTGCATCCTTGGCCATGACGTCAGCACTACGTGTATTGTCGTCAGCGCAGACCAGTTGTGTTGCGTCAGCTGTAGTTCTTCGCTGTCAGGAGCCGCTGGACGTTGTCGTCGTCAGCATAGTCAGACGTGCGTTGTCGTCGTCAGCACAGTCAGGTGTACGTTGTCGTCGTCAGCATAGTCAGCTGTACGTTGTCATCATAGTCAGCCATACGTCGTCATAGTCAGCTGTACGTTGTCGTCAGCATAGTCAGCCTTACGTTGTCGTCGTCAGCATAGTGAGCTGTACGTTGTCG
This sequence comes from Panulirus ornatus, assembly GCF_036320965.1. Taxonomy (NCBI): domain Eukaryota; kingdom Metazoa; phylum Arthropoda; class Malacostraca; order Decapoda; family Palinuridae; genus Panulirus; species Panulirus ornatus. Next base: position 9,957,311 of record NC_092263.1, on the reverse strand, counting down.
CCGTCAGCACAGTCAGCCTTACGTTGTCGTCGTCAGCACAGCCAGCTGTATGTTGTCGTCGTCAGCATAGTCAGTTGTGTCTCGTCGTCAGGAGCGTAGAAATGTTACGTCAGCTTTGCCTTCTCGTTGTCAGCCGCTCCTGCCGTGCGTTGTGTCGCTGTCGTCAGCATGACGCAACAGTCGTCTAGCAAGCGTTGTCGTGTAGGGAGGGGGAGGAATGGGGTGTGTGTGAAAGTAATGGGGAGGAATGGGTGTGTGTGTGTGTGTGTGTGTGTGTGTGTGAAAGTAATGGGGAGGAATGGTGTGTGTGTGTGTGTGTGAAAGTAATGGGGAGGAATGGGTGTGGTGTGTGTGTGTGATGTGTGTGTGGTGTGTGTGTGTGTGTGAAAGTAATGGGGAGGAATGGGTGTGGTGTGTGTGTGTGTGTGTGTGTGTGTTGTGTGTGTGTGTGGTGTGTGTGTGAAAGTAATGGGGAGGAATGGGTGTGTGTGTGTGTGAAAGTAATGGGGAGTTGGGTGTGGTGTGAAAGTAATGGGGAGAATGGGTGTGTGTGTGTGTGAAGTAAGGGGGAGATGGTGGGGTGTGTGTGTGAAAGTAATGGGGAGGAATGGGTGTGTGTGTGAAAGTAATGGGGAGGAATGGGTGTGTGTGTGTGAAAGTAATGGGGAGGTTGAGGGTGTGTGTGTGAAAGTAATGGGGAGGAATGGGTGTGTGTGTGTGTGTGTGAAAGTAATGGGGAGGTTGAGGGGTGTGGTGAAAGTAATGGGAGGAATGGGGGTGTGTGTGTGAAAGTATGGGGATGGAATGGGTGTGTGTGTGTGAAAGTAATGGGGAGGTTGAGGTGTGTGTGTGAAAGTAATGGGGAGGAATGGGTGTGTGTGTGTGTGAAAGTAATGGGGAGGAATGGGTGTGTGTGTGTGTGTGTGGTGTGGATAGTGGGTGTGGTGTGTGTGTGAAAGTAATGGGGAGGAATGGGTGTGTGTGTGTGTGTGTAATGGGAGGTGTGGTGTGTGTGTGAAAGTAATGGGGAGGAATGGTGTGTGGTGTGTGTGTGTGTGAAAGTAATGGGGAGGTTGAGGGGGTGTGTGTGAAAGTAATTGGGAGGAAGGGGTGTGTGTGAAAGTAATGGGGAGGAATGGGGGTGAGTAGGGTGTGAAAGTAATGGGGTGGTTGGGGTGGTTAAGGGGATGGTGAGAGTGAGAGTGGAGGGTGGTTAAGTGTGAGTGTGGAGGGAGAGGAATGTAGGAGGGAGGGAGGGAGGGAGGGAGGGAGGGAGGGAAGTGTTGATGTCAGCCGTTGCTGACATTTCTCACCTCCCCACACGATCGATCACCGGGGCTACCAAGACATCTCCTCCTCAACCCCACACCAACCCCACACCACCCACACCAACCCACACCAACCCCACACCCACCCCCACACCAACCCCACACCCTCCCCCACACCAACCCCCCCATCCCCCACACCAACCCCACACCCTCCCCCCCACCAACCCCAACCCACACCCTCCCCCACACCAACCCCACACCCACACCAACCCCACAACCACCCTCCTCCCCCACACCAACCCCACTCCCACACCAAACCCCACACCCAACCCCACCAACCCACACAACACCTCCCACACCACCCCACCAACCAACCAACCCACACCCCCACCCCACCCCCCCTCCCCCACACAACCCCACACCAACCCCCCCTCCCAACCAACACCTCCAACCCCCACCCTCCCCACACCAACCCACACCAACCCAACCCCCTCCAGTACGACCCCTCAACCTCCAAGCACGACCCCTTAACCCTCTCCAGTACAATCCCTTTAAACCCACCCCCCAGACGACCCCTTAACCCCCCACATCCTACCCCCACCAACCCCTCAACCCCACTCCAGTACGACCCCTCAACCCCCCTCCAGTACGACCCCTCAACCCCCACTCCAGTACGACCCTCCCCCACTCCAACGACCCTCCCCCCACTCCAGACCCCTCAACCCCCTCCAGTACGACCCTAACCCCTCAGTACGACCCCTCACCCCCACTCCAGTACGACCCCTCAACCCCCACTCCAGTACTAACCCCCACCCCTCAACCCCCCTCCAGTACGACCCCTCAACCCCTCCTGTACGACCCCTCAACCCCCTCCAGTACGACCCCTCAACCCCCACTCCAGTACGACCCCTCAACCCCCCTCCAAGTACCCCCCCCTCCAACCCCCCCCCCTCCAGTACGACCCCTCAACCCCCACTCCAGTACGACCCCTCAACCCCCACTCCAGTACGACCCCTCAACCCCTGCAGTACGACCTACCTGAAGACTAAGTAACATATGTTATAACAGGTGAAGTTAACCTGTGTTCTGGCATGTGGGTCGCCACGCGTGATGGTGTATGTGTATACAATAATCTTTCTCTCCTCCGTAGTGTCATATCTTCACTATACACCTTCACAACTCCGTAGTGTCATATCTTCACTATACACCTTCACAACTCCGTAGTGTCATATCTTCACTATACACCTTCACAACTCCGTAGTGTCATATCTTCACTATACACCTTCACAACTCCGTAGTGTCATCCACTATCACCACTCCATACACCTTCACACACTCCTACTTCCATACAATCTTCACTATACACACTTCACTATACACCTTCACAATCCAGCATCTTCACATACACCTTCACATACACCACCTTCACAATACACCCCTTCACAATACACCACCTTCACAATACACCACCTTCACAATACACCACCTTCACAATACACCACCTTCACAATACACCACCTTCACAATACACCACCTTCACAATACACCACCTTCACAATACACCTTCACAATACACCACCTTCACAATACACCACCTTCACATACACCACCTTCACAATACACCACCTTCACAATACACCTTCACAGTACACCTTCACAATACACCACCTTCACAATACACCACCTTCACAATACACCACCTTCACAATACACCATTCACAATACACACCTTCACATACACCACCTTCACAATACACCTTCACATACAACCTTCACAATACACCCCTTCACAATACACCACCTTCAATACACCACCTTCACAATACACCTTCACAATACACCACCTTCACAATACACCACCTTCACAATACACCACCTTCACAATACACCACCTTCACAATACACCACCTTCACAATACACCACCTTCACCATACACCACCTTCACAATACACCACCTTCACAATACACCACCTTCACAATACACCACCTTCACAATACACCACCTTCACAATACACCACCTTCACAATACACCACCTTCACAATACACCACCTTCACAAACACCACCTTCACAATACACCACCTTCACAATCCCACCTTCACAATTACACCACCTTCACAATACACCACCACAATACACCAACCTTCACAATACACCACCTTCACAATACACCACCTTCACAATACACCCTTCAAAATTTACACCTTCACAATACACCACCTTCACAATACACCACCTTCACAATACCCCTTTCACAATCACCACCTTCAAAAATACACCTTCACAACACCCCTTTTCACAATACACCCTTCACAATACACCACCTTCACCATACACCACCTTCACAATACACCACCTTCACAATTACACCACCTTCACAATACACCTTCACAATACACCACCTTCACAATACACCTTCACAATACACCTTCACAATACACCTTCACAATACACCACCTTCACAATACACCTTCACAATACACCACCTTCACATACACCACCTTCACAATACACACCTTCACAATAACCACCTTCACAATACACCACCTTCACAATCACCACCTCACAATACAACCACCTTCACAATACACCTTCACAAACCTTCACCATCACACACCTTCACAACTACACCTTCACAATACACACCTTCACAATATCACCACCTTCACAATACACCACCTCAAATACCCACCTTCACATACACCTTCACAATACACCTCACTCTTCACAATACACCACCTTCACAATACACACCTTCACAATAACCACCTTCACAATACACCACTTCACAATACAACCTTCACAATCACCACCTTCACAATACACCACCTTCCCATACACCACCTTCACAATACACCCCCTTTCACAATCACCCTTCACAAACACCACCTTCACAATACACCACCTTCACAATAAACCACCTTCCCCATACACCACATTACCCCATATACACCACCTTCACAATACCCCTCCACCTCACAATACCACCACCTTCACAATACCCATTCACTTTCCCACCACCTTCACCATACACCACCTTCACATACACCCACTTCACAATACACCACCTTCACAATACACCACCTTCCCCAATACACCACCTTCACAATACCCACCTTCACAATCCCCACCTTCACAATACACCACCTTCACAATAACCACCTTCACAAAAACACCCCTTCAAAATTACACCACCTTCACAATACACCACCTTCACCATACACCACCTTCACAACACACTCACAATACACCACCTCACAATACACCACCTTCACAATACACCACCTTCACAATACACCACCTTCACAATACACCACCTTCACAATACACACACCTTCACAATACACCTTCACAATACACCACCTTCACAATACACCACCTTCACAATACACACCTTCACAATACACCTTCACAATACACCTTCACAATACACCTTCACAATACACCTTCACAATACACCACCTTCACAATACACCTTCACAATACACCTTCACAATACACCTTCACAATACACCTTCACAATACACCACCTTCACAATACACCTTCACAATACACCTTCACAATACATCTTCATAATACAACCTTCACAATACACCTTCACAGTACACCTTCACAATACACCTTCACAATACAATTCATAATACACCTTCAGAACACATGTTTACCCAATGGCGTCGTAGCTTCGTGTCTTCG
>NC_092263.1:9937348-9942348 GCF_036320965.1 Panulirus ornatus | reverse complement strand
TGGCGTGTGAACTTACATCAAAATTTTTCGGGAAATCTTACAAAGACTTCGCATTTATTCCTATATTTTCTTTTCAACTTACAAAATGGTGTACATGGAATGTATATATATACACAAAGACTTCCTCCACCCCCTTAATGGGAGTTTATATAAAGTCTTAAAAACAACACCTCCAAAATTTGGCAGTTGGGTGTATCCGTTTTCTATGCGAAGCCATTTTGAGATCCACGGGTATTCAGTTGTTGGTGTTATGATGATTACGGTAATTTGATTATAATGTCCGTGTGTGTGTGTGTGTGTGTGTGGCATTACTTCACTTCTGGAGAAGCGTTTTAAAATTATTTCCATCAAGGACGAACTGCATAAAATCATGGTAATAAACATGAACGGAAAATCACGGGAAGAAAATTAAATGGATTAAACCATTTCCACGTTGTGGGAGAAACAAACATGGCGGACGCTCGCTGCGTCATCCACCCTCTCTGTATACGACTATTTCAGCGTCGTACGTCTCCCGCCACGGACGACATAGAGAGACAATGAGAGAAAACTTTTTTTATGAGGTATTTTTAGATCAATACAAGGACTGAGAGAAGGTTAAAAAAAAACTATAAGTTCCTGTGAGAGAGAGAGAGAGAGAGAGAGGGGAAGTGTGTAAACATTTTAAGCCGGTGGTAACTTAGAGGGAGGCCGGAGGGGGAGGAGGTCAACACGAGGCGGGGGGGGGGTCAACACGAGGCGGGGGGGGGGGGCAGTTTGTCCCGACCTGGTTCAAATGTCTTGACCTTCTTGTGGTATATAGGGAAGGGCGGACATGTGGGGTCGACGGTATATACGACCTTGAGCACACGACGGTATATACGACCCTTGAGCACACACGACGGTATATACGACCCTTGAGCACACACGACGGTATATACGACCCTTGAGCACACATGACGGTATATACGACCCTTGAGCACACACGACGGTATAAACGAACCCTTGAGCACACGACGGTATATACGACCCTTGAGCACACACGACGGTATATACGACCCTTGAGCACACACGACGGTATATACGACCCTTGAGCACACGACGGTATATACGAACCCTTGATAACACACGACGGTGTATACGACCCTTGAGCACACACGACGGTATATACGACCCTTGAGCACACACGACGGTATATACGACCCTTGAACACACGACGGTATATACGACCCTTGAGCACACGACGGTATATACGACCCTTGAGCACACGACGGTATATACGAACCCTTGATAACACACGACGGTATATACGACCCTTGAGCACACGACGGTATATACGACCCTTGAGCACACGACGGTATATACGACCCTTGAGCACACACGACGGTATATACGACCCTTGAGCACACACGACAGTATATACGACCCTTGAGCACACGACGGTATATACGACCCTTGAGCACACGACGGTATATACGACCCTGGAGCACACACGACGGTATATACGACCCTTGAGCACACACGACGGTATATACGACCCTTGAGCACACGACGGTATATACGACCCTTGAGCACACACGACGGTATATACGAACCCTTGATAACACACGACAGTATATACGACCCTTGAGCACACACGACGGTATATACGAACCCTTGATAACACACGACAGTATATACGACCCTTGAGGACGACGGTATATACGACCCTTAATGATCCTTTGAGCACACACGACGGTATATACGAACCCTTGATAACACACGACAGTATATACGACCCTTGAGCACGACGGTATATACGACCCTTAATGATCCCTTGAGCACACACGACGGTATATACGAACCCTTGATAACACACGACGGTATATACGACCCTTGAGCACACGACGGTATATACGACCCTTGAGCACACACGACGGTATATACGAACCCTTGATAACACACGACAGTATATACGACCCTTGAGCACACACGACGGTATATACGACCTTTGAGCACACACGACGGTATATACGAACCCTTGAGCACACACGACGGTATATACGAACCCTTGAGCACACACGACGGTATATACGAACCCTTGAGCACACATGACAGTACACATCACCTTTATTATTAATGACCTCAATATGGCAACATCAGAGCACCAGTGTTGCCATATGGGGATCCACAGTTTAGGTCACCACCACCACCACTGCTGCTGCTGTTGTGGCCAGCCAACCCCCGCCCCCCTGACTGCAGCACGTAATGCAGGGAGGGAGGAAGATCACCAGACTTCCTCCTCCTGCTGTTCCAGCCAGCCATAGCGCCCCCCTCGCTCCCTCAAATGCCCTTCCAACCAACCAACCAACCACCCCCTCACCCACACACCCCATTGACGTCGGTTGGAGCTGAGATCGAAATTGGCAATCAGTCTATAATTCTTATTGACCCATTACAGGAATTTTTTTTGGGGTGGCTAATTGCAACAGATGCTGGGTTTTTATATAACACGACGGTATATACGACCCTTGTGCACGATGGTATATACGACCCTTGAGCACACACGACGGTATATACGACCCTTGAGCACACACGACGGTATATACGACCCTTGAGCACACACGACGGTATATACGACCCTTGAACACACACGACGGTATATACGACCCTTGAGCACACGACGGTTTATACGACCCTTGAACACACGACGGTATATACGACCCTTGAGCACACGACGGTATATATGACCTTTGAGCACGACGGTATATACGACCCTTTAGCACGACGGTATATACGACCCTTGGGTATGATGGCCTGGCCTTTGACCTGACCCTTATTAACCCCCCCGCCCCCTTGATTTCCAATTTCAGGGCGTAATTTAGGTCGACACATCACCCACTACACTATACTTCCACATTCATGATTTGATGTCAAAAGTGACATAGTGAGATTACCATACATATATTTAAACAAAGACTATATCGCCTTACTTATGAATCACTTTACACACTTCAAGTCCATTCGTCACACCAAGTGTCTCTTCCTTGTGTCGTCCTCCGCATCACACACACTCATTCTGTCTGGTCTTCCTCAACCAACAGACCATTGCTGTATTATATGGATACCACACACACACACACACACACACACACACACCACACACACACACACACACACACACACACACACAACGTCAATTGGGGTCAATTGTTCCCTCATACAAATTTCTTTCATACTTCACACTCATATTTCTTTCTTTTCCAAACTTAATAAGAAGCTGTCAGTGTAAACACGAATTCCAGTATTGCTTCACCGAGGTTACCACAGTTGACCCAGCTGCCAGATATGAGCCAGGCCAGATGAGGGATTGTGTGGGAAAACTGTTTCTCAAGTTGTGTGTCTGTACAAGTGTGGATAAGGAGACTATGAAGAAGATGAGGAGTGGTTACAACTGTGTATGACGGAGGATGTGTGTCTGCGTGTGTCTGTGTATGTGTCTGTGTGTTTGTTTGTTTGTGTGTGTATGTGCCTGTGTGTGTGTCTGTGTGTGTATGTATGTGTGTGTGTCTGTGTCTGCTTGTGTATGTGTCTGTGTCTGTGTATTTGTTTGTTTGTGTGTATGTGCCTCTGTGTGTGTGTATGTGTGTGTGTGTGTGTGTGTGTGTATGTGTGTGTGTATGTGTGTGTGTGTATGTGTGTGTGTATCTGTGTGTATGTGTGTATGTGTATGTCTGTGTGTGTGTGTTTTAATATGTAAAGTCAGGGGATGGGATTAATGTGTGTAAAAACAACCTCGCTCGTTTGTAAACCACCCTCTCGCCGTTTTAATGAGATCCCGAAAACTTTTGAAGGTTTCCCTCCCTTCCTACAACCATATGTCAGGAGAAAATAAAGTCAGAATTCCCATTTTTATATTGAAGACTTGACCACAGCGTCGTGGCCATATTGGGAAGGAATGCAATAGTCCCCCCTGGGCGAGCCACCGTTTTCTCTAATGCGTTTGTGCCCGAGAGAAAGAAAACATGGATCCTTAATTTCTCCTCAAACACATATATATATATATAATCTTTCTTATCCACGTTTAACGGTACAGTTACCCATCTCTCTCCCTTATCATTCATTATCATTAGATAATTATAATCAATCAAACTCAGGGGGTAAATAAGGGGGAGGAATTGAGTAAAGATAATATAGGGTTTGAGTTGCCAGCGCTCACCAGCTCCTCTCTGGTGTGTGTGTGTATGTGTGTGTGTGTGTGTGTGTGTGTGTGTGTGTTGTGTGTGTGTGTGTGTGTTAATATCCACAACACGACACATGTTGTACCTTGGGGGGGGGGGGAAATTAATAGGTTGTTGTTTTTGACGTATACTACCGGCAACACTGAATGGGCATATTGGATGGTTGTAGAAGAAAACGGGGGGTGGGGTGGTGGGTTACGAAAATGGGTGGAAGGGGGGGGTTAATGTGGGGGGAGATAGGTAGAGAGAGAGAGAGAGAGAGAGAGAGAGAGAGAGAGAGAGAGAGAGAGAGAGAGAGAGAGAGAGGATGAGGGGGAGAGAGAGAGAGAGAGAGAGAGAGAGAGAGAGAGAGAGAGAGAGAGAGAGAGAGAGAGAGAGAGAGAGAGAGAGAGGCCTTTTAATGGCCACTTGAGGCCAAGAACGTAATTACTGAGGGGAGGGGGAAGGGAAGGGGACGACGACGACGTAACCGAACCACCTGGAAGCATAAGCTTTCACACGACCCGACTTGACCCGACCCGACCCGACCCGACCCGACTTGACCCGACCTCCCCCTCTTAGAGCGACACTGGAGAGAAACATTGTATAAACCGATGGTTGGCCGTGGCTAGTCAAGAGGGGAGTGCGTCTGGGGGATAATGGTGAGGGGAGGGAAGGGAGGGGTGAGGGGAGGGAAGGGGGTGAGGGGAGGAGAGGGGAAGGAGGGGGGTTAGGGGGGTCGTCTGGGGGATAATGGTGAGGGGAGGGAAGGGAGGTGAGGGGAGGGAAGGGGGTGAGGGGAAGGGAGGGGAGGTCATTGTT
>NC_092263.1:9932348-9934848 GCF_036320965.1 Panulirus ornatus | reverse complement strand
GCTGTGGTGTCCCAGCTGTCGTGCTGCTGTGGTGTCCCAGCTGTTGTGCTGCTGTGGTGTCCCAGCTGTCAGTGCTGCTGTGGTGTCCCAGCTGTTGTGCTGCTGTGGTGTCCCAGCTGTCGTGCTGCTGTGGTGTCCCAGCTGCTGTGCTGCTTCTGCTGTATGCTGTGTACAGCTGCTGTGCTGCTGTTACAGCTGCACTCCAGCCTTGCAGTTGACACAGCATCACGTCGGTCGGTTCGCACAGGACACAGCTGTGATTCACAGCAGTGCAGCAGTCAGCTGTGACTCAGCAGTGCAGCAGTCAGCTGTGAGTCAGCAGTCGGCTGTGAGTCACTGCAGTGCAGCAGTCAGCTGTGAGTCACAGCAGTGCAGCAGTCAGCTGTGACTCACAGCAGTGCAGCAGTCAGCTGTGAGTCACAGCAGTGCAGCAGTCAGCTGTGACTCACAGCACACGGTGGTGACTCACGTCCATGAAATTGTCGTATCGACCCTTCCCCTTCCCCCCCTCCCCCCCTCTCTCCCCAGGGGTGGTGGTCGTCCTAGTACGACCTGCAGGTCGTACCTGGAGTACAGTGCCACCTGCAGGTCGTACCTGGAGTACAGTGCCACCTGCAGGTCGTACCTGGAGTACAGTGCCACCTGCAGGTCGTACCTGGAGTACAGTACCACCTGCAGGTCGTACCTGGAGTACAGTGCCACCTGCAGGTCGTACCTGGAGTACAGTACCACCTGCAGTGTCGATACCTGGATGTACAGTCCACCTGCAGGTCGTACCTGGAGTACAGTACCACCTGCAGGTCGTACCTGGAGTACAGTACCACCTGCAGGTCGTACCTGGAGTACAGTAGCCACCTGCAGGTCGTACCTGGAGTACGTACATCCACCTGCAAGGTCGTACCTGGAGTACAGTACCACCTGCAGGTCGTACCTGGAGTACAGTACCACCTGCAGGTCGTACCTGGAGTACAGTACCACCTGCAGGTCGTACCTGGAGTACAGTACCACCTGCAGGTCGTACCTGGAGTACAGTACCACCTGCAGGTCGTACCTGGAGTACATACCACCTGCAGGTCGTACCTGGATACATACCACCTAGGGTCCCAGTACCCACCTGCAGGTCCCGTTACCTGGAGTACAGTACCACCTGCAGGTCGTACCTGAGTTACAGTACCAAACCCCCCCCTGCAGGTCGTACCTGGAGTACAGTACCACTGCAGGTCGTACCTGGAGTACAGTACCACCTGCAGGTCGTACCTGGAAGTACAGTACCACCTCGGGTCGTACCTGGAGTACAGTACCAACCTGCAGGTCGTACCTGGAGTCCCAGTACCACCTCAGGTCGTGTACCGGGATACAGTACCACCTGCAGGTCGTACCTGGAGTACAGTACCACCTGCAGTCGAAACCTGGAGTACAGTACCAACCTGCAGGTCGTACCTGGAGTACCACCTGCAGGTCGTACCGGGAGTACATACCACCTGCAGGTCGTACCTGGAGTACAGTACCACCTGCAGGTCGTACCTGGAGTACAGTACCACCTGCAGGTCGTACCTGGAGTACGGTGCCACCTGCTGGTCGTACCTGGAGTACCACGTGCAGGTCGTACCTGGAGTACAGTACCACGTGCAGGTCGTACCTGGAGTACAGTACCACCTGGAGTACAGTGCCACCTGCAGGTCGTACCTGGAGTACAGTACCACCTGCAAGTCGTACCTGGAGTACAGTGCCACCTGCAGGTCGTACCTGGAGTACAGTACCACCTGCAGGTCGTACCTGGAGTACAGTGCCACCTGCAGGTCGTACCTGGAGTACAGTACCACCTGCAGGTCGTACCTGGAGTACAGTACCACCTGCAGGTCGTACCTGGAGTACAGTGCCACCTGCAGGTCGTACCTGGAGTACAGTAACGACCATAGTTAGCCCCTCCCACCTGTGTGGTCATTAACACCTCACATTCCTCATGTTAATTATTGCCTAATTACACCATGGAATTGTCCCGCTCTGTGTGTGTGTGTGTGTGTGTGTAGGTATGTATAGTCAAAAATGTTTAATAGATGTGATTTTTTACACGAAAGGCACTTGGAATTTTTCGTGTTTAAATTTTCCCCGTGGCCCTCATAGGAATATATATATATAAATATATATAAAAATATATATAATATATAAATATATATAATATATAATAAAGTGTTTATCGAGGTTTTAGATTCGTACTGAAGTGTATATAAGTCATTTAAAAGCCTTTAAGTCATTACTTAATAAATATATTTTCTAAGTGTTCTTAAGAACTGGGAACTTTGTACTTAATTCTGTGTAAGTGTTTACAATGATCATCACCTCACACTACATATATTGAAGTGTTTACAGATGTAAATAACTTATATTTACATTAGTTTTTTTTTTTTTTTTTTTACATATTTTTCAATGTTTTTGTAGTTTTGTATGTTGTTTACATACTTGTACAAGACAATCGTATATGTATTTAAGTGTTATAAGA
>NC_092263.1:9922348-9924848 GCF_036320965.1 Panulirus ornatus | reverse complement strand
GCTGAATGCATGGTTGGGGTCATGTGGCAGTTGAGGGTATAGTGAAGGAACATGGGATCCCGTATATGATAGAAAATGGGAAAGAGCTTGTTCAGGAATGCGCTGGAAGGAATTGGGGATTGGAGAAATAAAAAAGACAAGAGGCAAAAAAAGGAAAAGAAATATGGATACATCAGTATACGTGGGAGACTGGCGCTGGGGATCAACGGGGTTTATTAGATTCTGTGGTAATTGACAGATTTTAAAAAAGAAGAGATTGTTGGATGTGAAGGTGCTGAGCCTTCCTTTGGTGGAGGCGACTGTGAACGGTTTTACTGGCTTTTTAGAATGGAGGATATGACACATACGTGTGTAAGGAGTGGTGAAAGATAGTCAGCTCAGAGAACAGGTCGTGTTCTGAGGTAGCAAGAAAGATGGAGTGTAGGATGGCAGGTAGTGACAGGTATGGAAGCGATGGAGTGTATTTAGGGAGGTAGTTATTACAGGTACAGGTGAAGTGTGTGGTATGAGTAAGGGTGGTAAGGAGTTGAAAAGATGAAGTTACGTCGCTGGTGAAGGAGGAACAGGAGAGTGTATATAAGACAGTATCTAAAGTGAAGGAGTGCGCGTGACTGGGAGGAGTCGAAATAATGTGGCAGGAGGTTCAGAGAAAAAGGCACAAGAGTTGAGAGAGTGGCTGGATGTGTGAGTGAGTAGCGATTACATTGTTGTGGAAAGTGGTTAAGATCGTGAGGAGAACAAGAGAGGAAATGGTGGGTACAAATCTGGTGAGTTGAAGATGGGTTGAAGAGGAGATAGAGAGAGTATTTAATGTTGATTATGCAAGACTGATGAATGTGAGTTAGAGAGAGTATTATGCAAGACTGATGAATGTGAGTTAGAGTATTATGCAAGACTGATGAATGTGAGTTAGAGTATTATGCAAGACTGATGAATGTGAGTTAGAGTATTATGCAAGACTGATGAGTCTTAGAGAGTATTATGCAAGACTGATGAATGTGAGTTAGAGTATTATGCAAGATTGATGAATGTGAGTTAGAGTATTATGCAAGACTGATGAATGTGAGTTAGAGTATTATGCAAGACTGCTGAGTGTGAGTTAGATTATTATGCAAGGCTGATGAGTCTTAGAGAGTATTATGCAAGACTGATGAATGTGAGTTAGAGTATTATGCAAGACTGATGAATGTGAGTTAGGTATTATGCAAGACTGATGAATGTGAGTTAGAGTATTATGCAAGACTGATGAATGTGTTAGAAGACAGGATGAGGGTTGAGTCGTGTTTGTGACCAGGTTGCATGGCCGAGCCAGGCACTCATGTCAAAGTGCTTGACGAAAACCATGGACGATCGTGCAAACCATTTAGTAAGATGAAGTGTGGATACGAGATTGGATCATACGTCATCAAGAACGAGGCTGGCGGGCGGTGGTGTTGATTGGCCAGTTAGGCTGGTCGACCGTTAGGATGGGCCGGAGTGAGGTGAGGGTGCCAGAGGAGTGAGGATGTATGTGCCCCCCCCCCCCCCACTCTCTGGCGCCATCATGTAAGGCAAGGGCAGGGGGCTGGGGGGAGAAGGAGGGAGGGTGGACCAATGTGAGGTCTTACATCACAGATATTATACCTTGGTGGGGTGTATTGGGTGTGTTGTGTGTGTGTGTGTGTGTGTGGTGTGTGTGTGTGTGTGTGTGTGTGTGTTGGTTCAGTGGGTTATGGGGTGTACACAACACTTGATGCGGGGGGGGGGAAGCGTTGTGGCGTGAGGAGATATACTGAGAGAGAGAGAGAGAGAGGAGAGAGAGAGAGAGAGAGGAGGGGGGCGAGGGAAGAAGGGCTGGTGGACCAGGCGTCTGTTGGAGGAAGCGGGTTGGCACTGGCTCCGACAGCGAGTCAATGAGCGCCTGCAGCCGTATTAAGGAAGGTGCGGGGCAGGAGCGGGACAGTTTGCTTTGTGTGTGTGTGTGTTTGTGTGAGAGTGTATGTGTGTGTGCGTGTGTATGTGTTTGTGTATGCATGCATGTGTGTGTGTATGCATGTGTGTGTGTGTGTGTGTGTGGTGTGTGTGTGTGTGTGTGTGTATGCGCTGGTGGGGTTGGGGTAGGGCTGTGAGTCAGGGGCAGGGGGATGGATGGGATGGTGGCGGGCCGCCACACTTGGCAGATCCCAATATGGCAACACATGGAGTCTCGTCCTTGAAGGGTCAGGGAATCTCGACCTTCGGTCAGGTGGCTCTAAGGCCTCCTGACCCGGTCGCCCCGGTGTTGCCACCACGCGAATCTCCTAATTTTAATATAGCCAAAAAATATATATTTATCTTTGTAATATTTATATAAAATATTTATTGAAAGGCGATTTTATTAATATTTTTTTTTAGTGAACAATGCCTTTATTTAAAGCGTTATTTATAGACTAATATTCCTATTTACCGTGTTAATCATTTCCCATCAGCATCATGTAAATTGCTCTACATTAACTAGTTATCCTAACTGAAAGCGGCAATT
>NC_092263.1:9899848-9917348 GCF_036320965.1 Panulirus ornatus | reverse complement strand
ACACAGACACACACACACACACACACACGCCTGGCCTGGCCACACTTTCACAACTTCTGTGTGTGTGTGTGTGTCTGTGTGTGTGTCTGTCTGTGTCTGTTTGTGTGTGTGTATGTCTGTATGTCTGTGTGTATGTATGGGTGTGGGTGCGTTCGTGTGTGTGTGGTGTGTGTGTGTGTGTGATTGGATGTCTCATTCAGTTAAAAAATATAAATAATTAGTATCTTCCACAATTATTTACAACCATATCTCTAACAGAAGGTAACTTATACACCTCAATTTATATATTATTAAAAAAAAAGAAAAAAAAAACATTGCGAGACTAAGAATATATTTTTTTCAAACAATTTTTGAATTTTCCAAGTCAACATGTCTGCCATATGTCTGGGGCAGCCAGCGACGTGTGACCATCATAGTGCACTGTGCAACCAATGTGTAAATGTATGTATGACTCATGGTGAGGTGCCTGAGGATTGGCGGAATGCGTGCATAGTGCCATTGTACAAAGGCAAAGGGGATAAGAGTGAGTGCTCAAATTACAGAGGTATAAGTTTGTTGAGTATTCCTGGTAAATTATATGGGAGGGTATTGATTGAGAGGGTGAAGGCATGTACAGAGCATCAGATTGGGGAAGAGCAGTGTGGTTTCAGAAGTGGTAGAGGATGTGTGGATCAGGTGTTTGCTTTGAAGAATGTATGTGAGAAATACTTAGAAAAGCAAATGGATTTGTATGTAGCATTTATGGATCTGGAGAAGGCATATGATAGAGTTGATAGAGATGCTCTGTGGAAGGTATTAAGAATATATGGTGTGGGAGGAAAGTTGTTGGAAGCAGTGAAAAGTTTTTATCGAGGATGTAAGGCATGTGTACGTGTAGGAAGAGAGGAAAGTGATTGGTTCTCAGTGAATGTAGGTTTGCGGCAGGGTGTGTGATGTCTCCATGGTTGTTTAATTTGTTTATGGATGGGGTTGTTAGGGAGGTGAATGCAAGAGTTTGGAAAGAGGGGCAAGTATGAAGTCTGTTGGGGATGAGAGAGCTTGGGAAGTGAGTCAGTTGTTGTTCGCTGATGATACAGCACTGGTGGCGGATTCATGTGAGAAACTGCAGAAGCTGGTGACTGAGTTTGGTAAAGTGTGTGAAAGAAGAAAGTTAAGAGTAAATGTGAATAAGAGCAAGGTTATTAGCACAGTAGGTTGAGAGTCAAGTCAATTGGGAGGTGAGTTTGAATGGAGAAAAACTGGAGGAAGTGAAGTGTTTTAGATATCTGGGAGTGGATCTGGCAGCGGATGGAACCATGGAAGCGGAAGTGGATCATAGGGTGGGGGAGGGGGCGAAAATTCTGGGAGCCTTGAAGAATGTGTGGAAGTCGAGAACATTATCTCGGAAAGCAAAAATGGGTATGTTGAAGGAATAGTGGTTCCAACAATGTTGTATGGTTGCGAGGCGTGGGCTATGGATAGAGTTGTGCGCAGGAGGATGGATGTGCTGGAAATGAGATGTTTGAGGACAATGTGTGGTGTGAGGTGGTTTGATCGAGTAAGTAACGTAAGGGTAAGAGAGATGTGTGGAAATAAAAAGAGCGTGGTTGAGAGAGCAGAAGAGGGTGTTTTGAAATGGTTTGGGCACATGGAGAGAATGAGTGAGGAAAGATTGACCAAGTGGATATATGTGTCGGAGGTGGAGGGAACGAGGAGAAGAGGGAGACCAAATTGGAGGTGGAAAGATGGAGTAAAAAGATTTTTTGTGTGATCGGGGCCTGAACATGCAGGAGGGTGAAAGGAGGGCAAGGAATAGAGTGAATTGGAGCGATGTGGTATACCGGGGTTGACGTGCTGTCAGTGGAGTGAATCAAGGCATGTGAAGCGTCCGGGGTAAACCATGGAAAGCTGTGTAGGTATGTATATTTGCGTGTGTGGACGTATGTAATAATACATGTGTATGGGGGGGGTTGGGCCATTTCTTTCGTCTGTTTCCTTGCGCTACCTCGCAAACGCGGGAGACAGCGACAAAGCAAAAAAAAAAAAAAATTTATTATCATTATGTACGACCCTTCAACACGACGGTACGACCCTTGAGCTTGACGTAACGACTCCATAAGGACGATGATCCGACCACTCGTAAAAAACGGACCGGAGGATCAGGTCGCAAATCTTTATAGCAAACCAATCCCTTATACTCTCGATGCTCACTTGTTCTGGATCCCATCTGTAGCAGGCAATGCCTTATACTCTCGATGCTCACTTGTTCTGGATCCCATCTATAGCAGGCAATGCCTTATACTCTCGATGCTCACGTGTTCTAGATCCCATCTGTAGCAGGCAATGCCTTATACTCTCGATGCTCACGTGTTCTAGATCCCATCTGTAGCAGGCAATGCCTTATACTCTCGATGCTCACGTGTTCTAGATCCCTTTCCAGTGTGACAGGCGACCGTGGGAAGGGAGGGTGTGGGTGTGTGGCGGCCTCCGTGTTTATACATGACCGTCACCGTGCACAGCCCGGCTGTTCTGGCCAGCATACTGACCACCACTGGCCTCACACCTGCTCTTACTACCACTCACCACCCTCCCCGCCTCCACCCACTGCAGTGTTCTCAACCCCGTACATCAGGGGAGGAGATGCCAGCCCCCCAGACACACACTGCAGTGTTCTCAACCCCGTACATCAGGGGAGGAATGTAAGATGAGAGAAAGAGAGAGGCAGAGAGAGAGAGAGAGAGAGAGAGAGAGGCAGAGAGAGAGAGAGAGAGACAGAGAAAGAGAGAGAGAGAAGAGAGAGAGAGAGAGAGAGAGAGAGAGAGTAATAGAGAGAGAGAGAGAGAGAGAGAGAGAGAGAGTATAGAGAGAGAGAGAGAGAGAGAGAGAGAGAGAGAGAGAGAGAGTAATAGAGAGAGAGTAGAGAGAAGTAATAGAGAGAGAGAGAGAGAAGAAGTAATAAGAGAGAGAGAGAGAGAGAGTAGAGAGAGAGAGAGAGTAGAGAGAGAGAGAGAGAGTAATAGAGAGAGAGTAATAGAGAGAGAGAGAACAGAGAGAGAGAGAAGAGAGAGAGAGAGAGAGTAATAGAGAGAGAGAGAGAGAGTAATAGAGAGAAGAGAGAGAGAGTAATAGAGAGAGAGAGAGAGAGAGAGAGAGAGTAATAGAGAGAGAGAGAGAGTAATAGAGAGAGAGAGAGAGAGTAATAGAGAGAGAGAGAGAGAGAGTAATAGAGAGAGAGAGAGTAATAGAGAGAGAGAGAGTAATAGAGAGAGAGAGAGAGAGTAATAGAGAGAGAGAGTAATAGAGAGAGAGAGAGAGAGAGAGAGAGAGAGAGAGAGAGAGAGAGAGTAATAGAGAGAGAGAGAGAGAGTAATAGAGAGAGAGAGAGTAATAGAGAGAGAGAGAGTAATAGAGAGAGAGAGAGAGTAATAGAGAGAGAGAGAGAGAGTAATAGAGAGAGAGAGAGTAATAGAGAGAGAGAGAGAGAGAGAGAGAGAGAGAGAGAGAGAGAGAAGATGTGATGATGACTGGCGGTTTCGACCGTTGACGTCACACCCGCTCCTTCCAGACATCGCCGCCATTGACGTCACCAGCTCCTGCCTTCATGGCAACACCGCCCGTCAGCATCACCACCTCCTGCCTCGTGACGTCATCGCCGGTGACGTCACCAGCTGCTACTTGACATCATCACCGGTGACGTCACCAGCTGCTACTTGACATGATGACCGGTGACGTCACCAGCTGCTGCTTAACATGATCACCGGTGACGTCACCAGCTGCTACTTGACATCATGACCGATGACATCACCATGTACTTGACATGATCACCGGTGACGTCACCAGCAGCTGCTGGTGGTTGACATGATGACCGGTAATTAGCGTGACCCCAGTTGACCCCTTGCTTCCTGACCCAGTTTACATCAGGACTTGTTACTCTATGCAATGTCTTGTAACTGGATAATTTATTTATTTATTTATTGATTGATTTATTTATTTGTTACGTGAGTGAATGACCTCTCTGGTTTACTGGTTTTATTCATTTTCATTATTAATTATTGATCGAAGCCTCTGGTTTAATGGTTTATTATTTTTTCATTAATTATTGATCGAAACCCTGGTTTAATGGTTTTATTTTTTATTTAATTATTGATCGAAGCCTCTGGTTTAATGGTTTTATTTTTTCATTCATTATTGATCGAAACCTCTGGTTTAATGGTTTTATTTTTTATTATTAATTATTGATCGAAGCCTCTGGTTTAATGGTTTTATTTTTTCATTAATTATTGATCGAAACCTCTGGTTTAATGGTTTTATTTTTTATTATTAATTATTGATCGAAGCCTCTGGTTTAATGGTTTTATATTTTTATTAATTATTGATCGAAACGTCTTTGGTGGGTGAGGTTTAACCTTAGCGAATCTATGAAGGTTGAATACGAAATGAATTGTGCGTTATATACTCAACTTTACGTTGTTCTCTCTCTCTCTCCTCTCTCTCTCTCTCTCTCTCTCTCTCTCTCTCTCTCTCCTCTCTCTCTCCATACATGCATACACACACGGTCGCCTTTTCCCGCGCGGGCGAGGTAGCGTCAACAACAGAGGACTGAGCCTCAGAGGGAAAAAAAAAGATATCCTCACTTGGCCCCCTTCTCTGTTCCTTCACATGGAAAGTAATACAGGAGGGGAGGATTTCCAGCCCGAACCCCCCCGCTCCCTCCCCTTTGAGTCGCCTTCTACGACACGCAGGGAATACGTGGGAAGTATTCTTTCTCCCCTATCCCCACCCAGGGATAATATATATATATATATAAATATATATATATATATATATATATATATATATATATATATATTTTATTATTAATTTTGCTTTGTCGGTGTCTCCCGCGTTTGCGAGGTAGCGCAAGGAAACACGAAAGAAATGGCCCAACCCACCCCCATACACATGTATATACATACACGTCCACACACGCAAATATACATACCTATACAACTCAATGTACACATATATATACACACACAGACACATACATATATACCCATGCATATATTCCTATGAGTCCACGGGGGAAAATGAAACAAGATAAGTTGCCAAGTGCACTTTCGTGTCATAATCACATCATCATCATCAGGGGAGACACAAGAGAGAAATATAACAGTCAGTTGATATACATCGAAGACACGAAGCTACGACGCCATTTGGGTAAACATATGCGATTGTCCAACACAGACAACGAGCGTATCATAAACTTATCATTTTACACATTTTATCAACAATAAAGTTATCTAATTTGTACAGACCATCACTAATATTAAGATTATAATTCTCTGCGTATTTGATAATAGAAGATTCAATGATAGTTCTCGTGGTAATAGAGTTTAGAGTTAATAACTGAGATGGTAAACACGAGTCTAGGTAACTGTGTTGTGTGTGTGGATCAGCTGACGGCGGGATCAGCTGGGCGGTGGGCGTCGCGTTGCCATGACGACGGGTCGGGATGTAAACATCCTGGCCCTCCGTCGCCATGGCAACGGCGGACCAGCTCAGCAGACAGCTCTGGCGCGACCAGCTGGGGGCAAACAACTCGAGGGGAGGGGATGATTGGTTTGTGTACAGGTGGTGGTGCAAACAATGTGTTTATAGGTGGGGATGATGGTGTGTTTTGCTGTAAACTGAGATCCGATGTGGGATCGATTTTGGGGGGATGGGTGGAGGTGTAAACAGGTGTGGGGGATGGGTGGTGTAAACAGGCGCGATTACCGGTGACCGTACCAGAAGGTGAGGATGTAAACAACACCTGGTCAGCACCTACTTCACCTTAACAAGTGATGTAAACAACACGGTATACGTCCTAAGTAACTGCTGGGGACGTAAACAACACCTCAACTACCTCTGTAACAACGAGATGTAAACAATCAGCTCTGCCTCCTCCTGACACCTGCTGAGGATTTAAACGACCTTGTTTACCTCCATAACTGCTCGTTACGGTGGTTAGCGCATTGTTTACCCCATGCCATCTGGTGAGAATGCTACAACACCTGGTCTACCTCAGCGGCTGGAGATGTAAACAACACCTAGTCTGCTTCCGTAACAAGTACTGCCTCTGGGGGTGTAAACAACTTGTCAGCCCCTCTTAAGAACAGGGATGTAAACCACCTGGAGATGTAAACCAACCATGATCTGAATTTGTTTGAAAACCAAAACGTGGGAAATGGAGAATAGTATGAAAAGAATATATATATATATATATATATATAATATATATATAAAATATAATATATATATTCTTTCAAACTATTCGCCATTTCCCGCATTAGCAAGGTAGCGTTAAGAACAGAGGACTGGGCCTCTGAGGGAATATCCTCACCTGGCCCCCTTCTCTGTTCCTTCTTTTGGTAAATTAAAAAAGAGAGAGAGAGAGAGAGAGAGAGAGAGAGAGAGAGAGAGAGAGAGAGAGAGAGAGAGAGAGAGAGAGAGAGAGAGCTATAGAACTAAGAACATGAGAGCTAAAGTTCTGTTTTTAGTTCTTGCACCTGGTTTTGATGATCCTCCAGGCCCTTATTGGGCTGCTAAAGATAAGATATTGGACCTGGCATGGTAGATATGGGTTGTGTAATCAATATATTGGACTTGGGATGCTAGATATGGGTTATGTAATCAAGATATTGGACCTGGCGTGTTAAATATGGGTTAAGTGATCAATATAGTGGACTTGGGATGCAAGATATGGGTTATGTAATCATGATATTGGACTTGGCATGTTAGATATGGGTTTTGTAATCAAGATATTGGATTTGGTATGTTAGATATGGGTTATGTAATCAAGACATTGGTCTTGGCATTCTAGATATGGGTTGTGTAATCAGGACATTGGACTTTGCATGCTAGATATGGGTTATGTCATCAAGATATTGGACTTGGCATGTTAGATATGGGTTATGTAATCGTTGGAGGTCAAGGGCTTTTAATTGCGGGTTGACTACTTCGGCGGCTGCTCCTATTGGTGGAGTGCCTGTAGAGAGAGAGAGAGAGAGAGAGAGAGAGAGAGAGAGAGAGAGAGAGAGAGAGAGGTGAGAAGTGAGACGCCCCTAAGGATTATGACAGAGTGGGAGTCCATATATATTCTCTCTCTCTCTCTCTCTCTCTCTCTCTCTCTCTCTCTCTCTCTCTCTCTCTCTCTCTCTCTCTCTCTCTCTCTCTCGTGCTAGGAGTGGTAGTGACGAAAGGTGTGTGTGTGTGTGTTGTGTGTCTTCTCAGACGTGGAAGCGCCCAGACCATGAGCGAGGTGGGAGCGGGTTTCGAACCCTGGCGTCTGTCCAAGCTGACACAGACAGAGTGAACTCAGCAGTTGGTCAATATTCTCCCCAGATCATATGATTTTTATACACTAATAGATATACGGTATCAATAGACTGTCCCACATCATGATGGGAAAAAAATTACAGTATAATTAATATGTTTTTTTCATACTATTCGCCATTTCCCGCGTTAGCGAGGTAGCGTTAAGAACAGAGGACTGGGCCTTTTTTGGAATATCCTCACCGTGCCCCCCCCTGTTCCTTTTTTGGAAAATTAAAAAAAAAAAAAGAGAGAGAGAGAGGATTTTCCAGCCCCCCGCTCCCTCCCCTTTTAGTCCGCCTTCTACGACACGCAGGGAATACGTGGGATGTATTCTTAATCCCATATCCCCAGGGATATATATATATATATATATAAATATATATATATAAATATAATATATATATATTGGAAAGGATCACAATTTTGCGCGTGATCAAGATATTCCTATGAGTCCACGGGGGGAAAATGAAACACAAGTTACCAAGTGCACTTTCGTGTCATAATCACATCATTATCAGGGGAAACACAAGAGAGAAATATAACAGTCAGTTGATATACTGACTGTGCCAAGTGCACTTTCGTGTCATAATCACATCATCATCAGGGGAGACAC
This sequence comes from Panulirus ornatus, assembly GCF_036320965.1. Classification (NCBI taxonomy): domain Eukaryota; kingdom Metazoa; phylum Arthropoda; class Malacostraca; order Decapoda; family Palinuridae; genus Panulirus; species Panulirus ornatus. The sequence continues at coordinate 9,909,418 of NC_092263.1, read as the reverse complement.
AAGAGAGAAATATAACAGTCAGTTGATATACTGACTGTGCCAAGTGCACTTTCGTGTCATAATCACATCATCATCAGGGGAGACACAAGAGAGAAATATAACAGTCAGTTGATATATATCGAAGAGACGAAGCTAGGACGCCATTTGGGTAAACATGCGATTGTGGGTGGGTTGGGCCATTCTTGCGCTACCTCGCTAACGCGGGAGACAGCGACTAAGTGTGATAAATATATATAGTATTGTCCTAATTTATACTATATTATTTATAGCAATGAGCGCCGACAGTGTGATATTAGCAGACATATATTGCGCTAAATTCCACCCCGTGATTAAAGTCATTTATTTTAGTCTTTTTTTTTTGTTTCCCCTCGCGCCATTTTCTCTAAATGGCCAAGTACGGTAAAGGCCTTTAGGCTCTGACGTCAGCATCACCATGGCAACGGGTGACGCTGGAAACCAACATGGCCGCCGGAGGGGGATCTTGTTGACATCTCGAGATTTGATGACATTTTTCGAAATTTATTTTCTTTTTTCTTTTTTTTTCTCTCTCAAGATGTGGGATTGGAGGAGGGTCTCCCCAGGAGGCAAGTATGGTGAGGAGGTACGACTGCACGACCCGAGAGGTCGTCCTGGCTACAGTTTTGAGGGAGTTAAGTCCTTCGTGGACAGGAAAGAAAAAAAATAATGGAAAGATGTGGCAACGTGTGTGTGTACAGACTACCCCCCTCCCCCCTCACCCCCCTACCATAGATCCCACCCTGGGGGGGGAGGGGGGGTGAACCCACACAGACGACATCTTTGCCTTATTCTATTATCTATTCCCGATAGATATTGTGGGATATTATTCTATTATCTATTTCCGATAGATATAGTGGGATAATGTTCTATTATCTATCTGGCTTCGGCGACTACGTCTTCTTATTCTTGTGTCTCCCCTGGTGATGATGTGATTATGACACGAAAGTGCACTTGGCAACTTATCGTGTTTCATTTTCCCTCAAGTGGACTCATAGGAATATACTTGATCACGTGCAAATTGTGATCCTTTCCAATATATATATATATATATATATATATATATATATATATATATATATATATATATATATTTTTCTTTTTTTTTTCATTACGATTCGCCATTTCCCCGTTTGCGAGGTAGCGATAAGAACAGAGGACTGGCTTAGAGGGAAAATCCTCACCTGGGCCCCTTCTCTGTTTCCCTTCTTTTTGGAAATTAAAAAAAAAAAAAAAAAAGAGAGGGGAGGATTTTCCAGCCACCCGCTCCCTCCCCTTTTAGTCGCCTTCTACGACACGAGGGAATACATGGGAAGTATTCTTTCTCCCCTATCCCCAGGGATAATTATATATATATATATATATATATAATTATATATATATATATATATATATATATATTATTATATTTATATTATATATGTTGTGTGTGTTGTGTGTGTGTGTAATTGTACTTTGTCGTTGTTTCCCACGTCAACGAGGTAGCGCCAGGAAACATACGAAGAATGGCCCATCTACACACACACCACACACACACACACTTGAGTCCTATATAGACCTAAAGACCTATTTTATTTTTATTTTCCCCCATTTACCCCGCTCGTCAGCCAGGCAACGTGGGCTAGAATAGTGTGTTAAAGACGTCCCTCACAACTCTCTCTCTCTCTCTCTCTCTCTCTCTCTCTCTCTCTCTCTCTCTCTCTTCTCTCTCTCTCTGCGTCGCGTTAATTAATGACTTAATTACCTTAGTGTGTGCGTGTGTGTGTGTGTGTGTGTGTGTGTGACGACACTCGTTGAACGTGGGGGGGGGGCTAAATTAGCAGCTCTCTCTCTCTCTCTCTCTCTCTCTCTCTCTCTCTCTCTCTCTCTCAACCTTAAATTTACTATTTATTGACACCCTGTCCACTGACTGTCACAGGTTCACACGCTTTCATGACGAAAATAACCGTAACTACCTCGAGTTATTCTTAATGAGGTTGTTAGATGATGTTGTTAATGATGATGTTAATGATGTTGATGTTAATGATGATGTAATGATGATGTTAATGATGTTGTTAGTGATGTTAATGATGTTGTTAATGATGTTAATGATGTTGTTAATGATGTTGTTAATGTTGTTAATGATGTTAATGATGTTGTTAATGATGTTGTTAGTGATGTTGTTAATGATGTTGTTAATGATGTTAATGATGATGTTAATGATGTTAGTGATGTTAATGATGTTGTTAATGATGTTAATGATGATGTTAATGATGTTGTTAATGATGTTAATGATGTTAATGATGTTGTTAATGATGTTGTTAATGATGTTGTTAATGATGATGTTAATGGTAGGGAGAAGATGTCGTCCGAACATAATGGTAGAACATTCTAGATTGTAACCGTGTTTACGATGGTTGTGTGAGGTTGTAGAAATACAGTGAGGTTGTGATCAAGAACTACAATGAATAGAACATGGGAGGAATATTGATCATAACTCATATTAGAATGAGCTATATATATATAATATATATATATATAATATATATATATATATATATATATATATATTATCCCTGGGTGGGGATAGGGGAGAAAGAATACTTCCCACGTATTCCTGCGTGTCGTAGAAGGCGACTAAAAGGGAAGGGAGCGGGGGGCGTGGAAATCCTCCCCTCTCGTTTTTTTTTTTTTTCCAAAAGAAGGAACAGAGGAGAGGTCCAGGTGAGGATATTTCCCTCAAAGGCCAGTCCTCTGTTTTACGCTACCTCGCTATCGCGGGGGAAATAGCGAATAGTATGTAAAAAAAAAAAAAAATTTTATATATATATATATATATATATATATATATATATATATATATATATTATAACCTCGCTGAAGCAGGGGGTAGCAATGCTGTTTCGTGTGGGGCGGGGGTAACGCCATGAATGGATGAAGGCAGGGAAGTATGAATATGGACATGTCTATATATGTATATGCCCGTGCATGTGTATGTATATGTGGATATATGTGTGTACGTGTATGTATGGGCGTTTATAAATATATATATGTGTATGTGAGTGGATGGGCCGTTCTTCGTCTGTTTCCTGGCGCTACCTCGCTCACGTGGGAAACAGCGATTGAGTATAATGAATAAAGTATATCTTTCTTCTTCTTCTTCTTCTTCTTCTTATTATTATTATTATTATTATTAATATTATTATTATTATTATTATTATTATTATTATTATTTTATTATTATTATCAGTCCACGCTACATGTATGTATAGAACCTACATACATACATACATACACGCATACCTACATACATACCTACATACATACATACATACATCCTTCCATCCATCCATACATACATACATACATACATACATACATACATACATACATCCATCCATCCATCCATCCATACATACATACATACCTACATACATACATACATACATACATACATACATCCATACATACATACATACATACATACATACATACATGATACATACATCCATACATACATACATCATGCTTGCGTTACATATTACCGATCATACACGACACATTATTACTAGTTGGGTCAGGCTGGCTCTCGGGGAAGGTAATACACCTGCGTTGGATGTGACCCGCGCCTCGCCTCGCCTCTACTGTGTGTGTGTGTGTGTGTGTGTGTGTAAACGCCCCCGCTGATGACCTCTGTAATTACCAGATCTCTTGTCTCAAAACACCCCCCCCCTCTCCTCCCTCCTCCCCACCTAAACCCCCGTTAACGACCCATCGGTCGTTCGTTGTTGAGATGAGGTCACGTGACCAATGACGTCAGGCCTGGGGGAGGGGGGGTGTGTGTGGGGGGGTGGTTGTCACTATAACGGATCCCCCCCCCCCCCCCCCTGGCCATCGATCCCGCCCTCATGATTGGCCCGTCTTGGTTCATACCGGGATGATGGTACACACCCCCCCCTACACGTGTGAGTGGATGATGATGACGACATAATGATGATGTAATGATGATATGATAATGATGATGATGATAAAATTGATGGTAACCTGACCTCTTCTGCCTCCCTGGTTTTTTCTCAATAGTTTATTTGGTCGTTCATTAGTGTGTGTGTGTGTGTGTCTGTGTCTGAGTCTGTGTCTCTGTGTGTATGTATGTGTGTGTATGTGTGTGTGTGTGTGTGGGTCGTGGAGGATGCTTAGAGCGATCGGAGCCTGAATATGCAGGAGAGTGAGAGGCGTGCACGGGATAGAGTGAATTGGAACGATGTGGTATACCGGGGTCGACGTGCTGGTGTCAGTGGATTGAACCAGGGCATGTGAAACGTCTGGGGTAAACCATGGAAAGTTCTGTGGGGCCTGGATGTGGAAAGGGAGCTGTGGTTTCGGTGCATGATTACATGACAGCTAGAGACTTGAGTGTGAACGAACGAATGTGGCCTCTCCTCTCCTCTGTTGCCTGACGCTACCTCTCTCACACGGGAAACGGCAGTAGTGAGTCCTATTAATTACTTCTCCCAGTCGTCAATAAGCGACGCCCAGTTATTGATCTCCTTCGCTCCTGAACACGCCATAGTCTGTTGACGTTCACGGTGCATGACAGTGTTAAGCCGGGCGTGTCGTCTCTGTGGACGGTCGGGTCGGAAATCCCGTAGCGTGAGGCGGCCCTCCCGCCCCCCTCCCTGACCTTGGCTGACTTACCACGCCTCCCGACACACACGCGCCCCATCTGGCCCACACGCCCCCTTAAGTTCCCTGATCTCCCGTGTTCACTCCTGTTTCATCCAGGCTGTGTTGTGTACTTTCCCTATCCCTGTTGTCCAATGTTGCCAAATGTGGCCTTTTTTTATTTTTTTGGAGTTTACATTTACCCGTGCTTAGTCGCGGGCCCCCGTGGTGTGGTGGTCAGTCGGGGGGTGGGGGGGTCGGGGTCGTAGAAGCATGGGTTGTGGTAGTTAGCCCACAGTCACCCCGAAGTGTTCATCCTCCCTTCGTCACTGGTTGATAGATGGGTCAGAGGCTTGTGTGTGTGTGTGTGTGTGTGTGTGCATATATACATAGGAGTATTCATAAGAGTCCACGGGGGAAAATGAAACAGGATAAGTTGCCAAGTGCACTTTCGTGTCATAATCACATCATCATCATCAGGGGAGACACAAGAGAGAAATATAACAGTCAGTTGATATACATCGAAGACACGAAGCGACGACGCCATTGGATAAACATGTGATTGTCATATATATATATATATATATATATATATATATATATTCAAGGTTAAGTGACGGGGCCACACCAGTGCATGACTCGCTCCCCCTAATACATATATAATAATGGCCATAGCTGAACCACACACACACACACACACACACACACACACACACCGTAGCCTTGACACACACTCACTCTCACACACCCTCTGATACCCTCACTTGTTCATACACTCTCTCTCTCTCTCTCTCTCTCTCTCTCTCTCTCTCTCTCTCTCTCTCTCCCTCCCTTACATGACTTCGTGGTGCCATGTGTGAGTCATGTACATACATATGGCTCTCTCTCTCTCTCTCTCTCTCTCTCTCTCTCTCTCTCTCTCTCTCTCTCTCTCTCTCTCTCTCTCTTCTCTCTCTTTTCTCTCCCTTACATGACTTCGTGGTGCCATGTGTGAGTCATGTACATACATATGGCTCTCTCTCTCTCTCTCTCTCTCTCTCTCTCTCTCTCTCTCTCTCTCTCTCCCTTACATGACTTCGTGGTGCCATGTGTGAGTCGTGTACATACATATGGCTCTCTCTCTCTTCTCTCTCTCTCTCTCTCTCTCTCTCTCTCTCTTCTCTCTCTCTCTCTCTCTCCCTCCCCACGCAGACATCCACGGTAGTTAGAAACTCCGTTAAATGAAGGTAGTTGTCGTTTCGAGAGATGTCTGTAAATATTGCAGGTTAAATAGACTTTCCATCTGGTTAGGTGTGTGTGACGTAAGTTGTGTGCGTCTTCGAGACTGGTTAATTTCCTGGAAGTGTTCGAGTCCTCCTCCCTCAGCCCCAGGCGCTGGCTGGATGTGAACCGGCGTCAAACATGGCGGCCGGCCGACCCGCCCCGCTGGTGTACGAGGGGAAAAGCCTCTTTTCTTCTGATAATAGTTGCACGTTTCTTTATTTATGGGCAAGGCGCGCGCAGGCGCACGACACCGCCGGGCTGAAGTATGGAGTGGTGGCTGGTAATGACAATTTAAGGCGCAGTTTTGCATTTGAGGCGACATTTTTTTTCTTGTTCATTCCAGGGGCGAAGCCGGCGGCCGACACATCCAGTACAGTTAGTGTATTTTGCTGCGACTTTAGGAAGTAGGCTAAATGGAGCACTTAGCTTGTACGACCCTTGAGCACGATGGTATATACGACCCTTGAACACACGACGGTATATACAGCCCTTGAACACGACGGTATATACGACCCTTGAGCACACGACGGTATATACGACCCTTGAGCACACGACGGTATATACGACCCTTGAGCACGATGGTATATACGACCCTTGAACACACGACGGTATATACAGCCCTTGAACACGACGGTATATACGACCCTTGAGCACACGACGGTATATACGACCCTTGAGCACACGACGGTATATACGACCCTTGAGCACGACGGTATATACGACCCTTGAGCACACACGACGGTATATACGACCCTTGAACACGACGGTATATACGACCCTTGAGCACACACGAGGGAAAATACGACCTTGAGCACACGACGGTATATACGACCTTGACACGACGGTATATACGACCTTGAGCACACACGACGGTATGTACGACCCTTGAACACACGACGGTATATACGACCCTTGAACACACGACGGTATATACGGCCCTTGAACACACGACGGTATATACGGCCCTTGAACACGATGGTATATACGACCCTTGAGCACACGACGGTATATACGACCCTTGAACACGACGGTATATACGACCCTTGAGCACACACGACGGTATATACGAACCCTTGAGCACACGACGGTATATACGACCCTTGAGCACACACGACGGTATATACGACCCTTGAGCACACACGACGGTATATACGACCCTTGAGCACGACGGTATATACGACCCTTGAGCACACACGACGGTATATACGACCCTTGAGCACACGACGGTATATACGACCCTTGAGCACACACGACGGTATATACGACCCTTGAGCACACGACCCTTGGGTATGTACGATGGTCTGACCTTTGACGTGACGATCATAAAGTCCTCCCCAGCGTGAGACACTATTTTACCCATATTCATGTATCACCATTCGGACTGGCTACATCTAACCTATGTCATATCATCACTACACTATCAACTGTTATTACTGCTATAACTACTACTACAACTACTACTACTACTACTATTACTATTACTACAACTACTACTACTATTACTATTACTACTACTACTATTAGTGCTACAGGTTTGAGACAGCAGTATGAGGTTATGAGGTTGTGAGGTAAAGGTTGTATTTTGCTCATTTTAAATAACCTTAGAATTGTTCTTGTGTTTTGTTTGGGCGACGCTGTGTGTGTGTACGTGTTTCATTGCCATGTGTTCCTGTGTGTGTGTGTGTGTGTGTGTGTGTGTATGTGTGTGTGTGTGTGTGTGTGTGTATGTATGTGTGTGTGTATGTGTGTGTGTGTGTGTGTGTGTGTGTGTGTGTGTGTGTGTATGTAAGTGACCACCCGAATGAGGGTATGTATTCAAATGCCTCTGTAATTTCGTCTATATCAACCATATCTGGTCAGTCTGGCTGTTCACACATAAAAAATATGAAATAGAAAAAAAAATGCACAAGAACAATTAGATAATGATAGTCTAAAACGTTAATCAAAAGAGGATTTTTTTCTGTAAATGAGTGAATGTGGATTTAAAAATTTTTTACCCCGTAAATTTTTACCCCCGTAAATTTTTACCCCGTAAATTTTTACCCCGTAAATTTTTACCCCCATAAATTTTTACCCCCGTAAATTTTTACCCCCGTAAATTTTTACCCCATAAATTTTTACCCCGTAAACTTTTTACCCCGTAAAATTTTACCCCATAAATTTTAATCCATACATTCTTACCCCGTAAATTTTTACCCCGTAAATTTTATTTTTTCCTGACCCCAGTTTACCGAGGGGGATTCCAATTTCCCCTGAGCGTCGGCCTCATGAACCAGGTGGGGAAATTCTCTTGGTTTCCCCTCGCCTTCATTTCCATTTTGAAGCTGGGCTGTGTATTTAAGAATAATACAGTCATATTAAAACACAAAATATACAAAAAACTATATAAACTCGCTCATAATGTGGCTACAATGGCTGGGTTTTTTATTATATATTTATCTATATTCTATTATACTTAGTCGCTGTCTCCCGTGTTTGCGAGGTAGCGCATGGAAACAGACGGAAGGAATGGCCCAACCCACATACACATACACATGTATATACATACACGTCCACACATGCACATATACATACCTATACATCTCAATGTATACATATATATACACACACACACAGACATATACGTATATACACATGTACATTATTCATACATGCTGCCTTCATCCATTTCCGTCGCCACTCCCGCCACACATGAGATGACAACCCCCTCCACCCCGCATATGTGCGAGGTAACGCTAGGAAAAGACCACAAAGGTCACATTCGTTTATATATAAACGAGTTAATTACCAGCGTATGGTCAAGTGGGTCACCTCAACCCACTGGTGACCGGGGTTCGAACCCGGAGTACCCGCGTCAAGATCCCCCCCCCCCCCTCTTAAGACCACACCTCTCCTCCCCCTCCCTCAACTCTCTCTCCCTCCTCTCTCTTCCCCACCTACCTACCAACACCGCACCATCCCCTTTCATCCCCTTCCACACCCCTTAAACCCCCCATTCCCCCCTTCCACACCCCTTAAACCCCCATTCCCCCTTCCACACCCCTTAAAGCCCCCATTCCCCCCTTCCACACCCTTTAAAGCCCCTTTCCCCTTCCACACCCCTTAAAGCCCCCATTCCCCCCTTCCACACCCCTTAAACCCCCCTTCCCCCCTTCCACACCCCTTAAACCCCCCCTTCCCCCCTTCCACACCCCTTAAAGCCGCCCCTTCCCCCCTTCCACACCCCTTAAACCCCGCCTTCCCCCCCTTCCACACCCCTTAAACCACCCCTTCCCCCCCTTCCACACCCCTTAAACCGCCCCTTCCCCCCTTCCACACCCCTTAAACCCCCCCTTCCCCCCTCTCCCTTCCCCTCTGATTTCAGAAGAGCAAGTGTGTCTTACCATTGTATGAGGAGGGGGGGGGGTTGAGGAGGGGGGGGAGAGGGCGCTTCATGTAGCGGCAACACTGGACGGCCACGAGAGACGGCAACACCGTAGAGGAGAAGGGGGGGGGGGGTCCCGGCGAGGCCAGGATCAGCTGTTCCGTTTGTTTACCACGCACTCACCTGCCGGCAAAGAAGGGCACATGTCACACGATGGTAAAGTCTCGGTAAGGTCGTCCTCATGGCTCTGCAGTACGACCTTACGACCTCTCTGTCTGACCTCGACG